>NC_090936.1:898555391-898856554 GCF_040938575.1 Ambystoma mexicanum | reverse complement strand
TGTAACGCGCCTATACACAAGTGTTTCAAGGCGTGACGAGGCAGGGAGGGAGGAACAAGGGAAGACAGACAACGATCCTACTAGGCCAGGTGTCATTCAGGGTTGCCAGTCAAAGGATCGAATCTAAAGGGTCGACAGGTCAAAGGATCGACACCAAAGGGTCGACAGGTCAAAGGATCGAATGTTTTTTTTTCTTCACATATTTTCTTTTTGGGGGTGGTCCCCCCAACTCCCTTTTTTTCTAAAAACCACTTTTTTCCCCTAAACAAAAACCTAAAAATATATATATATTAATAAAAAAAATTCGATCCTTTGACCTGTCGACCCTTTGGTGTCGATCCTTTGACTAGACACCGTCATTCAGATCGCGCAACTGCATGGGTGGAGGGAGGGAAAAGTGCAAGGGGAAAGGGAGGGGGGAAGTGCAGTACACGGTAGTGGAAACAACAGATAAATAATAGGGCCAGACTGGTAGCAAGTGCAAGGTAAGTGCAGACAATTGCTGGTAAAGGGGGGCTGTAGGGATACAGAGACAGTCCCGCAGTGCAGGGGTTGCCAGGGAGGCAGTGCAAGTGGAGCGCGGCCCAGTTGCAGGTTGAGTGCAGTTACAGTCAAGAATTTAGCAGGGGAGAGGGGGGGAGAAGGCAGAAGCAAAGAGGAAGGTTTTGAGGTGCTTCTGGAACCGAAGATGGTTCTCTTCAAGTTTCAGGGAGGCAGGAAGGCTGTTCCAGAGGGAGTCCCGTGCCGCGGAGAGAGATCTACCCCCAACTCATTTCTTGGAGAAGCGGCTGACCCTGAGGCAGTTGGAGACGGATGAGCGAGGAGCTCGAGAGGGAAGATATTTAGGAAGAGAGAGTTGAAGGTATTTAGGGCCCAGGCCCCAGAAGGCCTTGTGGACAATGCAGAGGGTTTTGAACTTAATCCTCGCAGCCACTGGGAGCCAGTGTAGAGATTTCAATCCTGGAGAGATACGATCCCTGGGCTTGAGGCCAAGGGCAAGTCTCGCAGTCCTGTTCTGGATAAGTTGCAGAGGGCGGAGAGTAGAGGCATGCAGATTCAGATAGAGGCTGTTGCAGTAGTCCAGTTTCGAGAGAACCAGGGCTCGGGAGACAATGAGCTTCTGGGGGAAGGAGAGGAAAGGAAGAATACCTCTGAGAAGGTGCAGCTGGTAGTGTGACTTCTTAGAGACGTCAGATATGTGAGGAGAGAAGGAGAGTGTGGAGTCGAAGATGACCATGAGGTTTTTTGCCTTGCAGGTAGGGGCAGGAGGAGGGCCAAGAGAGGCCAGCCAGAGAGTAGCAGGGAAGGAGGAGTGGGTGTGCCGATGAGTAGAATCTCAGTCTTACTGGCATTAAGGCAGAGGTCATTGGCGGCACACCATTCCTGGATAGCAGACAGACAGTCAATAAGTGTGCACTATATCATAACTTTCCTTTGTCCCATCCTGTACTGGAGGCTACTTGTCCATATACCAATAGCTGAGGTCTCTCCCAGCATCCTGGTGTTTCCCATGTGTCTACACAATCTAGTCTCTTTTGTTCAACAATCCTCATCTGTCCTCCAGTCAAACCACTGAATGAGTAGAGAAGCATTCTGCTTTTCCACCTCGCTTCTGTTATCATCTTCTGTGTTTTTATGTAAGCATCTTCATATGGGAACTTTCTCTTTAATACCCATTCTAAGGTTGCCCATTTTGCTTCAAATTGTCCTCTTGTCATGCATGCTGCTAAATGACTGAGACACTTTGCACATCATGTGTAGGTATATATCTTGCTATAAATGTTCTGGCTGTACTAATGGCATAAGGGATGAGAAAACATACAGCGCAGCTCTCATCTGACAATATTCTCCCCACTTCCTTCATGTGCTGAAACCACATGTTATTCTTTAAATGGGTTGGGTTATCAAGGAATGCATTTATATCCTCATAATCTTCTCCAGCATCCCTCTTAAGTCGTATAATTTGCTTTGAAATATCAGCAAAAATATCACTCATGCTTTTGTTACGGTTATAAACTGCTGTCTCATTGTTAAACACTCCATCTATATAATAAAACATCATTTGGCAAAATGTTTTAAGAGTAAGGAAATAAGAGTGCACATTGTACAAAACATAGCTACAAAAAACATTGCAAACAAATGCACACATCTTAGTGCATTTTGTGTATTAATCGCTCTCCTTATTAGCAACGTGTCTTTTACAAACTAGAAAATTCCCATTCTCTTTTATCAATGTGTAATTCCTGTTATTCTTTATAATAATCACAGTCTTTTATAACAGAAATAGTAATAGTATTGCAATGATGATCTTATAAATAATAGAGTCTGTCTTAGGATTTCCAAAAAAGATGACAATATCAACGTTTTGTCTCACTAGAGCTGGATAGGATCGAAGTATATAAGTGAAAACAGCATACAGAAATGTGTGCAATGTTATAGGCAACATAAAGTGTTAAGTGCTCTTCTTTTTCTGTCTTCAAAACATTGGGCCTCATTACAAGGTTGGCGGTACAACCCGCTGGTAGCCGGTGGGTTGCCACCAACCCTGCAACACCGTTGCCGCCACCTGACATCCCAGTGCTACCAGGATATCGTAGGCGGTGGCGGAAGGGTTATTTCCCATTCCCATGGAGTCCCATTGGACTCTATGGGAATGGGAAATCTTAAGCACTCTTAGTAACAGTGCTGGTGATTCAATGAAAAGTATACCAGTAGTAGCCTGAACTCCCGGCAGGTCAGGCCTGCTGGGAGTTCTGTGCCCATACAGCATACTTATAGTTTGGCGGTCCAGAAACTATACCCGTATGTTGGTACCGGCACCTTTATTTTTGGACCGGCAACCTCATAATGCGGGTCATTGTATCTTTAACCTAATAAAAATAGTTCTGTCAACACTAAAATGTTTGTTCATTTCCGTTTCAACTTGGGAATAATTGAAAGTTCAAATAGTTTTTTATTTTAATGATTCAAAACATTGGGCCTCATTACAAGGTTGGTGATTCTTGTTGGCTCATGGTAGCCAATCTAGTCTGCATTCACAGAACTTCTTCTCTTGCTTCACTGTCAATTGGTGCCAGAAGGGTAAAGGTCACTCCTTTGTAAGGCTTTACATCATTCAGATTCAAACAGACTCCTCTTCTTTTGATTTTCACGGCGGTGGGGATGACCCACTCTACTAGATATGGTCTGTCAAAAAGGGACTTATTCAAAGTGCGAACAAAACTCTTTACAAGCACTTTATCCCCTGGATACAAACTAGGTGACTTTAACAGTTCTTTAGGATTGATTGTTTAGCTTTCTTCTCCAATCTTCTTCGACCCTTCACCCTGATTTTTGATCTGTTGGGAAATAAAAGAAACACTAGCAGTCATATTTGTCAAATAATCATGCATTTCATCCCCTAATGTTTTTGCTACACTATGGGCATAAGTTTCAAGTCGAGTGGGAGACACAAGGGGTACTTGCATGTGGCGTCCAGTCACCAACTCATGAGGAGTCAAGTGGGGATCTCAGCCTGGCTGATTTCTTGATGTAAATAGAGCAACGGGTAGGCAATGTAGCCGTCCCGTCTTCACAATCATCTTTATCTTAGGTATCCTCTCTTTAAGGAGTCTGTTTAAATGCTCACAAATACCTGTGGGTGATAAGCAGATGAAAACATAGGCTTTATGCCTAATAGAATAGTAATTTGTTCAAACATCTCATTTACAAAATGCGGCCCATTGTCAGACAGCATGGCTTCGCATATACCCGATCAAGGAAACACCTCACGTACGAGAAACATGGCAGCTCATGTGTCATTGGGGTACATGCATGGACCTGTCTCAATCCATAGGGAAAAAGAACACACTATTAGTAACATATATCTGTAGGCATTGTATGTTTGCGACATATCCACATAATCTATATGTAGATACCGAAAAGGACCATTGGGGTGGGGTATTGCTCCTCTCTCTGTTCACAAGGTATGCCCTGCTGTGAAGCTCTGACAGACAATGCAATTTACAATAAACTGTGCAACGTGTTCTAATAAATTTGGCAAAAAACTGTCTTCTGCGATCATGGCAGCAATATTTTCTCTGGTTGTATGTGCAGGATAGTGAAGCTGATCCAGTACAACTCTCAATAATGCTAGAGGCAGAGCTGACTTTCCTGTACTATCTTGTCCAGATATAGCCTCTGTGGGTGATAAAAAACACCCCCGTCTTTTCCATAAATCATGTTCTTCTTGTGGAGTTCGATCCTGCAGCTCAATTAACTGTACAATGGATAACATATTAAAGCCTTCTTTCATCATCATGCAACGTTCTGACATTTGCTTAACAGGTTCTACTTCAAAATTTAAAATATTGATAAAATATGCTGCTCTTTTGCTTCAATGCCTGCGGCTTTGTTCCTGTCAGAAATCATGCCTGCCCTCTTATTATGGTCTATCCAATAGTGTCACATGTTGCACTGGTGCGCCGTCTGCACAAAGCCCTGCTTTTCCAACATGATATGTTACTTCCTCATCCTCATATCTCTAAAGTGCAGCGATAAGCACCACTAATTCTGCAGCATGTGCTGAACAATGAGAAGGCAATCTAGCACTCGTCACTACTTCAAATTCACCATTCTTTTTTAAATCCACTGCTGCTGATCCCGTATGCCTTTTTCCTTTCGTTCGGTCAATTTTTGAAGAGCCATCAATGAATATAACTTCCCCCTCTCCTAGAGCGCTTTCTTTAACCTGGGGAATATCATCATAAAACTCAGTACACATTGTACAATCCTCTTTTCTTACTAGTTCTTCTTTGAGTGTCGCTGGATTCACTACTCTACATCTAACAATTTTGATCGCTGGGTTTGAAATAATCACCTAATAACCTAACGCTCTTTGAGTAGTCAAGGTGCTTTTAGGTTTCTCCAAAATCGTGAATAAGGAATGCTCTACGAATAACGTCATTTTGCACCCCATTGTAATACTTGCAACTTTTTCAATTGCAAATGTAGCAGCTAATGCTTGTTTGCAAGGGTGGTGCCCTCTCATTACTGGGTCTAAAATCCCACTGTATAAGCTAATGGTTTATGACCATGTCCTAATTTTGTCTTCTGCGTTAGGACTGCTGTCATTACCACTCCATTTGAATGTGAGAATAAATAAAACTCCTCTTAATAATCTGGAATCTGTAACGCTCACCTGATTCCCACAGAGGCGCAGGTCTGGCTTCTAGTGCTGATGCTTCTTCAATGGTGAAGCGCAGGACTCTGAAGATGGACAGCAAGGGCCCCTCTACTCTGGCTTCTCCGGCTCGCAGGAATATTCCCCTGTGCATGAAAAGGGAGTATTACCTACTGACTGAGTTATGCTCAAGCCTCCCACTCTCTTCCAACCCTCCATGATACCCTTCCATGATTCCCCGTGAAGTCTCACCTTAGGGTCAGGAAGGATGAGCTCTCCATCCTGCTTCTGATGCAGGGGCGCGTTGAAACCCAGTTACTTCACTGGATTGAGGATTGATGGGAGTTCAGGTAAGCTTGACTATTCAGGTAAGGCTCTGTAAAAGTTATGTTGCAAGTTCAAAAGTCCAAGCTTAATAATAATGTTCATTGTCTTTTTCCCCTTAGGGGCCGGGGTTCGGAATGCCGGAGATATGGCGCCGAGCCGAAGTGAAACGTGCAGTTCCAGTAAATGACAGGTAAGTTCTGGATGAGCGCTCGGGTAATGTCTTTGCATTCGCTCATTCAATGTCTTTGTCTTTTTTCCCCATAGGGGCCGGGGTCCGGATGCCTGGAAGCGGCAAGACCCGAAATGAAATGGGAATGACCCAACAGGTAAGACTTAGAAGGAAACTGAGCTTTTCCTATTCCCTTCCTTCTCTCACCTTGTTCTTGTCTTTTTCTCGCTCTCTAGGCTCTGGGAAGTGGCTGTGGATCTGGATGATCGCTGCTGAAGATGGTGGCGTCCAGGAAAGGTGAGTGAAATGCAGCGCTGCAGCGATCGTAGCAAAATGTTTTTAAAATGATGTCTTCTTTTTCAGGATCGTCGGTGTGATGTCTCTGTGGTGCTGATTTAGCAGGTAAGGTCTTTTGTCTCCCTTTGCAGGTGACCCAGGATACTGACAGGCGTGGCTGAGGTCCAGATGCAGGAGCTGACACGGTGAGCGTCCAGCTGCGAGGAGCAGAACAACGCGAAGCGTGAGTTGCTGATCGGGTGTGGTTTAAATAGCTTTGGAAGAAGTTCCAAGTGTGTATCCTTCCTCCGATTAGGTATGTATCCTTCCCCAACCACACCCGGGTGGAAAGTAGTCCCACAGGTAAAGTAGTTCCATTCAGGCCTCAAGAGGGCCTGGATGTGGCAGCATGGTCTGCATCAGGTAAGTGCACATTAAAACACTTGAACACATGTCTAGCTTTATGAGCCTGGCGCCTAAGGTGCCAGGACAGAGGTCCAACATGAGCCTGGCGCCTAAGGGGCCAGGACTGTGTCCAAAGGGCTCCAGCTTGGGCCCGCTGGCACTCCCCTCGGGGAAATGATGCCTGCCTCTGGGGTTGCTGGGTCGGACCTGGCTCCTTGGAGGTAGGCATCATGACAGAATCCCTCACATAGGGGCTGTACAAATCGTCATTTTTAACTATTCAAATCCTGTGCTTCAATAATTCAATAGGCCTACAAATTGTTGCATTTCCCTCACTGTCTCACGTCTTAGAGCTTTCATGATTACTTCTGTTCGGTCAGGTGTCACATTTCTCCCTTCTTAAGAGATTAATTGCTGTATAAACAGGGCCTCTGCCTGACAATACTGTAGTTTTTCTTTGTCCACTTTTTATCCTTTTTCTGCTAATACTGTCATTTACAGGACTGAGTCTTCTCTGCATTTTTCTTCTGTCTCGCTGCACACTAATATGTCCATCTATGTACTGAATTGTTGCACATTATGTAGGTCCATCTGAAGAACCCTATTAAAGATTGATGGGGACCTGTGGTAATCATGTATGTTTCCACCGCTGATTTCTATACAAAAATGATGACAGATCTTGGGAGTCCTCATGAAAGGGAATTGAAAGAAAGCATTAATCTACTACTGTAAAATATTTAGCTGTAGCTGGGATGTTACATAATATCATAGCTGGATTCGGAACGAGAGGAACTCTGCTTCAACAACAATGTTTAGGGGGTGTAGATCCAGAATACATCTCCACAACCCCCCATTTATTTCTTTACTGGAAACACAGCGGGTTACATGTGGAGTCTGATGGTACTAGTATTCCCTGCTGTACTAAAGTGGAAATGGTTTAAAATATACCTTCATCTGCTTGTCTGGACATGGGGTAATGTTTTGCCTGTGGTAAAATTGCTCCTGTTTTAAGCCTAATTTTAACTGGTTCTGTTCCACTCAATAGACCCACGTCATATGGACTGTTGGTCCATAAGATGCTTGGCACTTTTTCTAAATCTTCCTGGGAAAATGACAGTTTCTTTCTTACCAATGCCATTCCCTGTGGTATTTCCCTGTTCTCGACTTTTTTTCCCATATGTAAGGCTTATGAAAAATACTAATTCATCATCTGAATACTCATCTCTGAACAACTCTTTGTCTGTCAAGTCTGTCAAGTCTGTCTGTCTGTACCCTTCATCAAGACCTATTACTGTTCTCCATGCTCTTCCTTCATCATCCGTCCCATGACCCACCACCCTTTCTTGTCTTAATACTGCTGCCTCTAGTTCTATGGGAATAACCTGTCATTCCTTGTCATCCATAGATATTTGTGGTCTAAACAAAATAATTTCAGATATCCGCAGTAATTTACCAATCAATCCAGGAAGCCATGTCAACAAAATATTTACTCCATACAAAAATACTTCTGGGTCCAGAGGGACACCTCATAATGCTTTTTGGGCCGTAAATGCTAATATAAATTCTCTTACATTCATGTAATGTATAGCTGGAGTGGAACATATTATCCCTTTGTCAGTAAAATATATTGTCATATTACATTTTGTCATTAAGTCACGTCCTAATATGTTAACTGGCATCATGTTCTCCTATTGAAATTGGTAATTCGTCAGTAAAAGTAACTAAACTCATAGCGCCAGAGAATCCCTGTGCATTCATGGCAATGCCACACATTAGATACATCCCCTCGAGAACACAGGAACAAGTCGCTCCTGTATCTACAACAAACAAGATTTGCAAATGTTGAGCGCAGGCTCACATGTTTGTTTTTAAAATGGACATTTTCTTTCTTTACATACATTTCTTCAGTAAAGATCTCTTTACAAATTGTAATAAATTCCAGAGCGACAAAGTTCCAGAATTTTGGAGATTACAGGTGGCTGAATTTTAAAGTTTGATGGATTCAGAAGTCTGGAATTCCATATTCAGAGAATGTTCCAGTGTATTACCTAAAACAACTCCTCAGAAAGAAGACATAGCAGATTGGACCAGAAGATAACTATGAGGCATCAGTGTCTCCGGGAGTGCAGTCTTGCCAATCTTGAAATAGACAGATCACGTTGATAACATTAAAATGTATAATCCCAGGGAGAGCTATGGGACAGAAATAGCAAAGGGAACCATGTCTACATGGTTTGCAGATGTCCATGTTTACATGACTTACAGATATCCTACTATGCCCAGTACAGTCAGGGTTTTAAGGTTAGGCTGAGGTCAGAGTTCAATGAAGGAAGCAAAGAGAAACCATGGAGCCAAGCATCTGACCACTGATCCTTCACTGCTTGAACAACATTTTCGAGGGTGATTGATGAGGAAACAGGAATCAGCATTTCTGAATCCCTTTTCTTTAGGCAAAAGAGTCTATGCCGAGTGCAATTCCTGCCGTTAAAGATAAAGTGGTGCACAAATGCAAACTTGGCATCAATGTTCATGAACTGAGCTTTCAGAAATTAGTTGTAATATTTTCAGTGTTTTTCTTAACCATGTATAAAGGTTTGCTACACCCCCACCACGCTTTACACTTTCCAAACCATCCACCTCATGGCTGAATCAATCTGATCTTTGAGGTGATGTAATGACCTTACATGTACAAATTCAATCAAGTTGAATCAAAGCCTCACCAAAACCTGAATTGTACCTTCTTACAGGGCATTTACCTTATAAACATGAGGGATTTATTACTGTGGAGATCGGCTTTGCCTGTGAAGTACACCCATGTGTGTAGTTTCAATCTAATAAAGGGACCTCAAATTTTGCAAATAACTCTAAAACAATCAATACTTAGAAGTTGTTGGTGTTCGCCCATGTGTACAGCAACTAGAGAAACTCAATGCATCAGCTCAGAAATCAGTTTTATTCAGCCATATGCTGCATGTTTTTGAAAGTTATTAGAACTGCTACAGATATGTGTGTGCTGCCAATATATCACAGGGTCAAATGTGGGCAGCAGGGACTCAGGTTTTCATCATTATGAAACCAATAAAATGGGCAAAGTTTACTTGGGGAAAAAACTGTGCCCTGAAACAATTCAGTTTATGGTGTGTGCTCTCAATGTATTCATCCATTTTCTCTTTCAATATTTACCCTTTTAGGCAGACATTTCTTCTTTTTTAACCTTTTGCAACTCAATGAAACTCATTGGAGCTCATTTTCTTGAAATTAGCAATTTTGTGGCGGGAAGCCGTTAAGTGTTGACATACACATAGGTGGCTACCTGCTGCCAAATTTTTATCATTTGCATGTCGGATTTGCATTCCGCCAATGAAAAGCATGGCAAGCGGCCCTCACAATTGCTATTAAACCCTGCTGCACATGCTCGCATTTCAGGCAGGGATTACTTTAAATTGTGAACACTGCTTACCATGTGTATATGGTAAGCAGTGTTCACAATTACAATTAATCCCTGCCACACATGCAATCATGCCGGCAGGATTTAATTTTAATTGTAAACGCTGCCTGCCATCCAAACATACAATGTATCCCTATGGGACCTGCTGCTTTATACTGGTGCATAAAGCTGGCATATCCCATGGTGATCTCCAGCATTTGCAGCGACATTAAAATCCATGCCAGCGCACAAGCTGGAGCATGGCAGAGACGAAGGGAGCCAGTGAAAATGCAAGTTGCATTCCACCCCACCTCTCCACCAAACAAATTATTGAAAATTAGCCATGGCGTGAATGGAAGGTGTTAAAACCTTACTCAAGGCTTTTACACATTCCATTCACGTAGAAAGGTGAGTTCTCACCGTCTGTATTCAAACCTGTGATCTACGAATGGCATACAGGTGCATACAGCACGTCCTTTCAACCTACTATACTGTCTCAGAGAGTAATGCAAAGGTTATTCTTATATCGTTGTGAAGGCGTGCAACCCACAAGTGTGCCCACTGAGCTGACATGATGCTTAATGGGCAGATGCACAAGAACGTCTATACACTATGAAAGTTTGTTCCCGTTGCACGGTGAAAACTGGCAAACATGGGCCATATGTTTCAGAAGATGTTTATTAATATCTCGTTTATTCTTTGCTTTTTGCAGTAGTAGTTTTAGGAAAGAAAAAACAGGACTGTAGGAACGTTTCCCAAATGGGCATGATGGCTGTGGCGCTGCCCGATGACGGGCACGCATGCGGCGGCGTGACATTGCACGTTGCCGCGTGCAACATAAATAAACGGGGCGTTTCCCGGCCGCGGGGAGCGACCGGGAAGCCCGAACAGTAAGGACGTGTGTGAGGTGTCGTCCTTGCTAGTTGGGGGCTACGGGACCGCATGGGGGCATGGACGAACCCTCAACAGTGGCGACGAGTGGGGGAAACGACTATTTTTCACCGAAACGAGGTGGATGCAACACTTCGTCTCTTTGCCATGGGTAGTGTGTTACCCACGCGGCTGGCGGCCATTTTGGCAAACAAGCTGTGGGACTTCACGAGGCTCCGGTTTCGGCTCGGAAGCGGCCCCAAGCTTAATTTTTGGAACCCCTGACAGCAGGAAGGCATACCTGCAGGAATCTATGCCTATTTTCAATTTTGGCATTTCTTTGGGTTTACTACGTCGAGTGGAAGCTAGGAAGAAGGCTTTGGGCCCAGGATCTACATGACCCACACATTCTTCTTCTTCTAAATTTTGGAACATTTGTAGGCTGGACAGTTCATCCTCATCTCTTTCATCATCAGGCTGATGGATACACTCTGTTTCATCCTCTTCATCATCAAGGTGGTGCATCTTCATCAACAGGTTGGTGGCCACGCTGATTTCCCCCTCTTCATCATCACAAGGTTTTGTAGTGACTGTGGAGTTTGAGTTGCGGCCCTGGTGTTCCATGCTGGGGTGCCTGTGCGCTCAGACTCATGAGTGACACTGAGGACCAAGGTGGCGCAGCGGCAATTCAGCGGCCTCCTCCACCCCCGCCACGTGCGATACCTCAGGGGCAGCCGGTGCAGCAACCTCCACTTGTTCAGGCGGCTCCTCAGGGTCTTCCACCTCCTGTACAGCCAGCGGCGGGGCCCCTTGCTCCACAAATACTTTCAGTCATGGCCCAGGTGCGTACCCAGGCAGCTCTGCAGCCCATCCCCGAGTTTGATGTGTCGGGCCCCCCATCTAGCCTAGGGCCCAGATGGTGAAGGTGGGTGGACCGTCTGGATATGTACTTTTGAGCGGCCCAGGTGGTGGATGATGACACCAGGCTGGCAACCAGGCTATATTCGGCAGGACCGTCTGTGCAAGAGATTTTTGAATCGCTGCCGCCTGGAGATGGATCATACGGTCAGGCGAAGGCTGCCCTGCAGGCTTACTTTTTGCCCCTTGCCAACGCGGACTATGAGCGTTTTATGATGCTATCGGCCAAGCAGAAGGACGATGAATCTCTGGACTCCTTCTATGGACGCCTGAGGCGTCTCTCTTTAGCCTGCGCCTGGGGAGATGCAGAGGACATGATTAGGACAATGCTTATCCAGGCGTGTTCATCAGGAAAGCTCAGGCGCCAGGTGCTATGAGAACCAGGTATCACGCTTCAGCGCATCCTTGAATTGGGGAGGTGCCATGAGATGTCAGAGGCGAGAGCAACCAAAATGGAGGCAGGGTTGCGCTCCATCAAGACTGAGGAGGTATGTGCGATGTGGCGCGGCGGCAGGGGTGTCAGAAGGCCTGGAGGTGTCCCCCGAGAGAGGGCCGGAAGGGCAGGGGAAATTTTCATAAAGTGTGGATACGACCTGCCCCACCCAGCAGAGTGCCCGGCGGCAGGAAAGACATGTGGGCGGTGTGGCTTGCCGGACCATTTCTCCAGGGTTGGCAAGGCGGCCACGCCTGTGCTGGTTCCGAGAGGCCCAGGGCGGGCAAGCTTCACCCGCCAGGGTCGGCCGGCCAACGTTGCTCAGGTGCATCAGAGCGAGGAGGACGCCCAGGTGGAGGAAGTGGAGGAGGACGAGGAAGAAAATGTATTCTTTGTCTCGAGTGTGGGGGTCCTGAAGAGCAAGAACAGGAGACAGCCCAGGTGTGTGATCGAGGTGAACCAATCTCCCGTTCCGGTCCTCGTGGCCACTGGGGCATCCGTCAATGTAATGGCACGGGGACATTATGATGTGATAGACCAACCCCCCAAGTTGGCTGCGCCAAGGGCACGCATCTTTGCTTTTGGTGGTCGTGACCCGATTCCCCTGGACGGTGCGTTTGTGGCCAGGGTGGAGCATGAAGGCTCGCAAATTAAAGCACGGTTCTATGTGACACCTGTGAGCACCAACACGTTGCTAAGCTGTGCTGCAGCGGAGGCCCTTGGTATTGTCACTTTTGCGTATTCTGTCTACTTGGAGGACATAAATGACTTGTTGGAGAAATACGCAGCACTGTTCAAGGGGATCGGACAGATGGTTGGGGAACCTGTGAGACTACACATTGACGGTTCGGTGCAGCCCATTGCCCTGAAGCATCGGAGGGTGCCGTTCCACCTTCGAGAACAGGTGGATAAAGAGCTGGATAGCCTGGTGGATTTGGACATAATAGAGAAGGTGGAGGGCCCCACCCCCTGGGTGTCCCCCATAGTAGTGGCACGAAAACCCAAGCAGCCCGACGCTGTCAGGATCTTTGTTGACATGAGGCTCCCAAACAAGGCCATCAGGAGAGAAAGACACCTCACCCCGACGATAGACGACATCATTGCAGAGGTACAGGGTGCTCGTTTCTTCTCGAAACTGGATCTCAGGGCGGGGTATCACCAGGTTGTCCTCCACCCCGAGTCGAGATATATCACCATCTTCACCACACATCGGGGGCTCTACCGTTACAAGAGGCTTAGCTTTGGTGTCTCCTCGGCGGCCGAGGTATTCCAGAATATAATCCGGGGTGCCCTAGCGGACTTGGAGGGAGTTCTGAATATAAGCGACGACATTTTGGTGTTCGCGAGAACAGAGGTCGATCATCTGCGGCGTCTGGCAAAGACATTTGATAGACTGCAGTCCTTGGGCCTCACCCTGCACAAGGAGAAGTGTGAATTCCTCCGACCATCCATAGAGTTCTTTGGTTTTGTGTTCAAGGAAGGGGGAGTGTCTCCTGATCCCAAGAAGGTGCAGGACATAAAGAAGGTGCAGCCTCCGGAGTCTGTGTCTGAGGTACGGAGCTTCCTGGGCATGGTTACGTACTGTGGACGGTTTATCAAAAATCTTGCCTCCAGGTCGGAACCGCTCAGGGCACTTATGAGAAAGGACACGATCTGGAACTGGGGCCCACTGGAGCAGGCTGCATTTGACGTCATCAAAGGCGCCCTGGCGGCTGACGACGCCATGTCCTTCTTCGATCCCATGTTACCATCGGAGATTATCGTTGACGCCAACCCGTTCGGACTGGGTGCCGTCCTGACCCAGGTAGACCCGGATGGAGGTGTCCGCCCAGTGGCCTACACCAGCAAGGCCCTGTCGGAGGTGGAACAACGATACTCGCAAATTGAGGGGGAGGCACTGGCGGTGCTCTGGGGATGCCGGCTCTTTCGACTCTATGTCCTTGGACGCCCGGTGACGGTCGTGACGGACCACAAACCGTTGCTGCCTATCCTGGCGGGGTCATCATCCAAGCCACCCGCGCGGATTGAAAGATGGATGCTCGCCCTGCTGGAGTATGAGGTCACTCTGGTCTATCGGCCTGGGGTGAATAACGCGGCTGATTACCTCTCCAGACACCCGGGGGCACCCGGTGGAGGAGACCCAGACCCGTGCACAGAGGAGGCCGAAGAGCATGTTCGGGTGGTAGTGGAGGCGGCGACACCGAATGCCATGCCTCTCCAAGAGCTTGAGGTGGCGGCAGCTGAGGATGAGTGTTTTAACATTCTGAAGCAGTCCATGCAGCAGGGCTCTTGGAAGTCGGTGCTGGAGGCCCTGGCAGGGTGCACCCAGGAGGCCAGGACTATGCTGGAGCAGCTATGGAAAGTCCGGAAAGAACTATCATTTTCACCATCCAGGCTCCTGCTCAGGGGTGATCGGATTGTGGTGCCCCAGTCGAAGGTGGGCGACGTGATTGCGCTGGCACATCGTGGTCACCAGGGTGCCGCCAAGACCAAGGCCCGCCTAAGGCTGAAGGTGTGGTTTCCGGAACTCGAGCGCAAGGTGGATGATTTCGTGGCGGCCTGTGTGTGGTGTCAGGCGGCTTGTCCACTGCAGCGGGAGCCGGAGATAGAGGCGATGCCTCGCGGGATGCGACCATGGGAGGTCGTCCATGCGGACTTCGGCTCCACCACGATGGGCACCCACTTCTTGGTAATAGTTGACGAGTACTCAAGATATCCAGAGGTGGAATTTGTGGATTCAGTAGCGTTCGAGCACTTTGTGATTGCCGTGGAGAAAATATTTGCGGCCCATGGATTCCCTCAGACGTTGTGCTCGGACAATGGGGCACCATTCCAGAGCGAACGCTTTTCGGAGCTGTTGGTGAGCTATGGGGTGGTGCACAGGAAGATCACTCCCCTGGGGCCAAGGGCCAATGGTGAAGCTGAACGGCTCATGAGGACCCTCAACAAGACCTTTAGAATTGCCATGGGGCAGGGACAGCCATTGCAGAGAACGTTGTACCAATTTCTGAGGGTCTATCGCACCACGCCCACGCATCCACTGGAGTGGCCCCGGCGGAGGCCCTGTTTAGGCGGTGCCCGCGTGGGTTGCTACCCGAAGTGGGGGAGAAGGAACCGGGCGTGATCGATGATCAGCAGGTCGAGGCTAACCGAAAAACACAGATCGAGCAGGAGAATGCTCGGAGAGGGCTTCGCCCACAACGACTGGAACCAGGGGACGAGGTCTTCATTCACAACAGACATCCACATGGAATGCTCTCTCTGCCCTATGAGCCGAACCGCTGGACGTTGTCGCGGTCAAGGGGTCCATGATAACTGCATCGGACGGCCGGTCTGCGGTCATTCGAAATGTCAGCTTTTTCAAGAAGCTACGGGATCCAAGAACCGACCCGCCTCCTGAGCCCGACCCCGGGGAGCTCCCAGAGGACACTGATGAAACACCGGGCCTGCCTGAGTCTCTGGCCAGACCAACACCTGTGGACAGATCACCCGTGCCGGAGGTGAGCAGGAGGTACCCCCAGAGGGCTGGGCGAGGGAAACCTGTTCACCTCACCGATTACGTACTTGGACATTTGGCCGAATACTGTATTGGTAATCACTGTTAGAGTAAGGGGACCCGGGTGGCTGGCAATAAAGGGGTGTTTCCGACAACGGGGAATGTTAAAATGTTATTGTTATGTTGCATCGTGTGCAGTGCATAGTTGTAGTGTGTGTTGTTTGTTCTCCTGGAAAAAGGAGGAGTGTGGCGCTGCCTGATGAAGGGCACGCACGAGGCGGCGTGACGTTGCACGTCGCCGCGTGAAACATAAATAAACGGGGCGTTTCCCGGCCGCGGGGAGCGACCGGGAAGCCCGAACAGTAAGGACGTGTGTGAGGTGTCGTCCTTGCTAGTTGGGGGCTACAGGACCGCATGGGGGCATGGACGAACCCTCAACAATGGCATGTATGCTTTTGCGGCTGCGCTGGAATGAGCTCATTAGTTAATGAAGCTGTGTGCTTCTCTAATTTTCACCTTTTTCACTTTACAATATTTCTTTCAAAAAACACCTTTGCTCTGGTTTTGCCAGGATGTTTAATTTAAAATCTGTTAGTAAAAGGTTGTCAGTTTCAAGCCTGACTACACACGCAGGCGTTCTGATTGGCAGTTGGTCTAAGCAGGCACAAATATGACGTTTTGAAAAACCGTTTATACAGCAGCAGGATTTCAAACTGAACACAAACAAGTTCATTATTAGGCTTGAAACTCCTATTCTTTCTTTTGTCTGAGCTCCAGTGCACTTTCACGCCTTCTTTCACCCAATGTTCTATAGTTGAATCAGCTTGAACCCTTTTCACTCAAGCCCTCCCAGAAGTTTGGAAAGTGGGACCTGGTGTGGAAATTCAAGCTTTGCTAGAAGCTGCTTGAGCAGACGTAATCCTCATAATTTTCTTGTTGGGGTGTTTGGTCATACACTGACTGGAATCACCTGAGAGCAACATCACAACATATGTTGTAACATGCAATGTAAGAACCTTAATGCAAGACTGCCAGCAACAACATGCCTTTGTTTAGGTGTCTCACTTTTCTGTGCTTTTGATTTCAGGTACCGCCTGTCAATGGAGATTGGTTTTGTTTTGAGCAGCAGATGCCGCAAGTTCTCCTTTTCACCATGGACGTCAACGCCCAAGTGGGTGAAAGGATGAAGTGCACACTTCAAATAGAACAGTGATTACGCTAACTCAATCTTGTATATGTTGCATGTGTGCTGCTCTGTGCATGGCATTGGTGTACCCGGTATTGAACTACTACCTCTTTCCTGATCTGATGAGATTCGATCCAGTCCATCAGAAATATTGAATTTGTCAACCGTAGAATAACAGGGGTCGCAAGTCCAATGTCTGCACACCAGCAGGAGAGACATAGGTCACATCTGTTGTCATGGTTATGAAGTTATCATTTCAGAAACAGTTACTTTACACTAAAGTCTGCCAATTCCACCGTATTGAAAAATGGCTGAGTGAGCATTCACATTTTGTTTCCTTACCATATTTGCATTTCAATAACAAGCAGAGGCGTTGCTAAGTGGGGACTAAGGAGGCTATTGCCTCTGGGTCTTTTGGTTGTAGCCCCAGATAGAAGCTCAGGGGCTACAACCAAAAGGCCAGCTAGCCTCGAGTCCCAACAGTCCCGACATTAGTGTAGCCCCGGATCTTTTCCAGACCTAGTAACACCCCTGATGACAAGGGAGAGAGCTGTTACATATGAAACTATATTTAAGAAGTGCCATCTTACGAAACAACATTTTTAACCACTGCAACGCCAATTAGCACCCAACGCACAAGGTGCATTCAGTCGGCATGCTCGGATTGTGGGCTGAAACTCACCATAATGGCCTACTTTCTGAATGAGCTGAAGGTCCCCCCCCACAAACCTCTCTCTTGTATGCCTACCACTCACTGCCCTTCAAGATCCTCATGGGACAACTCTCACATACCCGCACAACACTTACCATTTCAGCACTGCTGCCCCCGACCTCAACAATGCTCCTTCTACTTGATCACCATAAAAACAGAGAAGTATCTTGTATTCAAGAACACTTCCCTGATTTCCATGGTGCCCGTGTTTGCCCCAATTAGTTTATCTTCCCTGAAAAGGCACCCCTTCATGAAACGAAACATTTTTGACACACCTTTAGCACCTCGGCCGTGATGTCAGGGGTGCTAATCACATTATTTGGCTTCATGGAAGGGGGACTAGCGGGGGGAACACAACCTGTAATGCCATTAAGCCCTATACAAATGATAGGTTAATTATAACACCTCTGGTGCTCCCTGTCGTCCTGCTTCCAAGGTGAGCACGTTGCCCCTGAACTATCCTCCCGAGACCCTCAGTGAAGGCGCTCACTTCGCGTTGGGATTGCGGGGCAGGCGGCCCTTAACTCTTAATTGTGTTTCGTGAAAAGTTGCACTAGTTAAAAGTTCGATGCGGCCTACACAATAGTGTATTAGCCACTCCACTATATAAACTGTGGCTTCAGTGCTGTGCCACGCACTCAATTCAGGTGTTCGCAGATGTATGTTGTCTATTTACTGTGTATGTAATAAGTGTATTTTATCTACGGTTTTTGATTATATGAATTTCTCAAAATACTTCTCCAAAATAAGAATTCTTCTTTAATTAGTTGCATTGTAATTGTAATCGCCATTTATACAGTGCCCCTATAGCAAATGAATGCTATTTAATAGCCAAAGTGCCTCATTACGAGTCTGGCAGTCCGGAAACAAGGGTGCCGGTCAACTTACCGGCAAACTTGTTTCCGTGCCGCCACACTACAAGTCTGCCTGGAATGGGGACTTACCAAATCCGACCCCTGACTTCCCGCGCCGCGCCGCCGGCACTTGTAATGGCCAGGTGGCACTGGGAAGTCAGGAGCTGGAAATGCAGTTTGGGGGTCAGCAGCAACCCGCCGGTGGCCCGGCGCGTTACCACTGACCTCGTAATGAGGCCCAAAATATTTAAATGCTTACTAATAATTTGTGCATTCAACTTTTTTGAATGAAAGTGCATTTTCAAAACGAAATCTAATGACTTCATCGGTGATAAGATTTGTGTATTCTTTGTTTCCATTTATCAATCAAGAAAACACAAATTAACTTCAATGCACTGACATATCAAAATATTAAAATACAAACTGTAAACTAAATCGACATCAACGGCCTAAGAATTCCAAACGTATAGATAGGGAAACATCAACCTAACATTAGGTGGTCAACATTCCCAACTGCCTAGTTTGAAGCAAAAAGGGTGTTAGCATGGCTCTGACATTTTGGAAGGAGTGTAGGCCACATAGCTCCCAGAGATTTGACTCCTGGTCATGCCTTACAGGGCATGTGCACACATGTGACCTTCTGACACGAGTCCACTACACAGCCAGAAACATGCTGCTCAATTTAAGTTGGACAAATACGCAGAACCAACATGTTAGTCTTTTCCACACCCAGGTGAGGACTCATAATAGCATTTGTAGTTTCAAAGTAGTTCATGCGGGGGAGGGTGAATGTGAACAATGACCTCAGTAGGTAGAGACTGCAAATAGTTCCGTTTTATCCAGCATGTGATTCGCCATAGTCTTTTTGCTAATTCCAAGTTGATTGACGTGCAGTATTGAATCTGTGAGAGTGCCAGTGCCTAAACTAAAAGCGCTTGCCTACTTTCCGTCAAACATGGCAAAATGTACTCATTAAATAAGTAGAGGTGAGCTGATTTAAGCACCGCATTGACTTGGCGTTCTAATCAAAGGGGAGATGGCTGTCAAAAACTCAAATTTATCTCTGATCCCACTGGAGTGTGGAGGGTGCCTAGACAGAGAAGCCAAGATAGAGTAGTAGTTTATTGGAGCTCATGAAGATGGTCTAATTTTTCAATTAAGATTAAAACAATTGTCCTGCAGCCAATATCACACCTCATCCAAGCAATGAACCAGAAGATTGTCATCACTCAAATCTCCATAGTGTGATCAGTGTACCGCAAACCATACCTTTCAATTACCCGGCCCCAGGGTAAAACGTGGATGTTAATACTCTGAGGAGGCAGGAGCCATCCAAACCCGTTACCTTTTGTGCCGTAGCAAAAAATGACCCAAGACAAAAGGCTGTGGTGTTTTATTGCAACAGTAATATCATAAAACAATTGGGTACATTTATTTATCCAAACAAACACAATGATAAACAAAACTGTTATCTTTTGAGCACCGGGCCAGTGGCATCTACCTGACCCGTGTTGCCAACTTCTTCCCACAACTTCTTGGGCCCTGTTCGTTTCCCTGTTGTTCCTCTCTTCTTCCTTCTGTTAGGGTGGGTAGGTTTTGGGAAAAGAAGAGAGTGTTCTGTATATGCAGATGACTGTTAGTACTCAGTGCAGAGTACCAAGGAGAACTGGCTTTCCTCAGCTAGGCCTCCGTTTATATTCTCGTTTTGCCTGTCTGGAGGCATGCATAAAACTAGAGGCTTCCTGCACCATGGCCAGCTGCGCCGACAGCCATTTGCACATAGGTGCGTGGCCTGTGGACCTCTCTTCCTGCCTACACCTTGGTCCTGATGTTCCCCTATTGTTTTCTCCCCCTTCCCTGTAGTGTGGCAAGTGTTGTGGGAGGGGGGTGCTGGGAGATGCAGTGCTGGGCTGCCTTCAGCTGTTTGTTTATTGCAAGGGCGGCCAAGCAGCCCTTGTCTGGCGTCCTGTTCCTTTGCCCTGCCCCTGCTCTGATTATTTCCCCATGCCCTTGAGATCCCTGGGGGCCCAAGCTCGCGGCACCTGGACAACAATGGAGGCAAGAGGGAATGTCGATGTGGGATGCTAGTCCAGATGCAATTGTCAAGCATGACTTTGTTCACTCTATGAACAAGGAAGGAACTATTCCAGGCCAAAGCTCCAACGCAAACCCCCATAATTTAATGCAATTGGTCCACAGTGTCAAATACCTATTGCACTGATCAACTCATATATGAGCTCCTCTGACCTAGCCACAGATCTTTTTTAAGTTTGTGTCCATGCCCCTCAACAGTCAATTAGCCCACCTTAGCTAAAAATGTGAGGGCCCAGAAGTCAATTGTCCTGACTCATCGTAAGCTTAAGCAGCTCCTGTGGCACTTATATGGGGCAGGATGGGCAGGGTGTGAGTACTATGATGAGGGTTTACAGACTCAGTGAAATGAAGATTACAGTACTTTATCAGGGTATTACCACATCAGGAGCCCTTGTTACAGTCTACAAATATGAGAAATGACCAAGCCATCAGCAAAGGACATAGCAGACACATAAATGGCCAGCCCAATACTATTGTAACTGCACATCCTGGGTTTAAAAGAAAGCAGACAACATTGTTGAACACAACATGCCTTCCCTACCCAATTCAATATAGACCAAGTAAAGGGAGGTGAATGTGGCAAGGGAAGCTCAAGTTGCCTTCCTTCAGAAATCAATGATCAGATCCCCAAGGGATTCTCTGCATGAGGCCGACAAAGTTGGTGTGCTACTGAATGATTAGTGGAAGTGGAAATACCCGCTAATTCATAAGACTTCCCGAACATAAGTCCTATCCATTTACACATTGTGGCTACTGCTCGTATGAAGACGATACCCAGATCCTGGTCCGCCTTGATCTCACTGAACCTGAGTTAGCAGCAAGGTTCAGGGCCTGCCTCAAGGCCATGGAGAAATGGATGTGCAATAACTGGCTCAAGTTGAGCAGTGAGAAAACAGAGGTGTTAGTGGTGGCCCCCTCCCGCTGCATCTTCTCTTTGGCCTGTTTCCCTGGGTTCTCTGCCTGTCCCTTCTTCCACCGCAGTAAAATATCTAGGTGTGAAACTATCTGTATCTCTCTCCCTGGAACCCCAAGTGAGTGCTGTAAGTCAGCAGGGCCATGTCCTGCTGAAGCTCCTCAGAAAGGTCCTTCCCTTCGTTCTGGTCGAGCTTTGTGCCCCTGTGGTATCATCATTAGTGCTGATTACTTAATCCTTTTTATTCTTGGCACAGGCAGCCTATCTCCTGCGGTGGCTTCAAGTCCTTCAGAACTCTGCAGCCCGCTTACCCACTTATACTTCTCATTATTCCGCCGGTACGCCAGCTTCATTGTCTGCCTATCATTCAGCACATCCAATTCAGTATCCACTTAAAAACAGACAGTCTGGTGCACCCTGCGTTCTATGGTCAGGAGGCAGACTGGCTCCAGGAGAATTTCCGCCATATGTGCCTGGCCGAGCTCTCCACTCTTCAGATGCCTGCCTGCTGGTGGTTCCCAGATGCAGGCATAGCCGGACCGGTGGTCAGGCTTTTTCGGTTGCAGCCTCATCCCTCTGGAACTCTCTACCATGTGATCTTCGCAGCCTGTCTAATCACCTCTCCTTCCGGCAAGCTTTAAAAACTCACATTTTCTAATTGCTCTGTCTCTGTGTGCTGTTGAGCAGCGGCAAGATGCCCTGATGGCTTACGTTGCACTTTACAAATAAACTAATATAACTTAACATAACATAACTGCTAGTTGTGTGCATGTTCTACCTTCCCAAAAGATAAAAACAATTCACACTTTCTGAGGGAAGATGATCTTTATGGACAGTTTGGCAAGGCTCTTCAGACGTCCAATGAGCTTAGCCATGAACCAGTGTTAGCAAGTTCATAGTGCAAGACAGGCAACACCACCTATTGGCCTATATTAAAGGAGCACATTTTTGCCAGGAAGCAGGATGCAGCCGCCGAGTCGTGTGGATTGTTATATGAAGCCCTGCAAACCAAGGTGGCCAGATCTCCCCGATTTTAAAATTATTGAATGGACACCAGAAATAGTGTTTTATATGCCACCCATGACCATGTTCTCAGTTGGCTTGAATGGTGCCCCTGCAGGGCACCTAACATGGCTGGCAGGTCCTGTGACCGTAGAGAGGTCATTCTCTGGTGGTTTAATAGAATTCATATTTTCAAAAACCTAGACTCCAGTGTTTCAATGCTGTACAGATCCTCTCAGAGTGTTCTGGATGTCCTTCCCTCTGCCCACTGAGCTCTTAGTCTAGACACTGAAAACACTGCCTGAAAACCCCTTAACAGTAAATCCAGAATTCTAGTGGAGCTATAGGTCGAAGGGTCAATGCACCTTCCCAAACACCTTTGCTGGTAGGCACGCCATTGGTATACATATGACAACATGGAGATGGTCGTCTTGATTGTTGTACTTCTTCCACTATCCAAACCTCTTCCCTAAGGAACAGAGGTCATCCCCACTATCTCTAAATCATCCATCTCAACTGGGGGAGAGTTTGCAATGGCATCTAAGGCATCCTAAATGGAGAAGGTAATGGGGCCAGACTTGAGGCCCTGTCATCTCACCTTGGGTACAAACTGAGGGAGCCAATCTTTTCTTGGCCATTGCGGGGCCACCGGCAGTATATGCTGACTTTTCTCCCTGGTCTTGGTTACTATCCATAGTATTAAGGGAAACAGTGGCCATGCATAGGACAGACCAGAGGGTGGCCATCTAAAGGAAGATCTACTCCACAGTCCAGAGGTTCAGGATTCTGTGAACAGAAAAAGGGAACTTGATAGTTGGATCTTGAAACAGACAGTTCCACCACTGGTTTTCCAAAATTCCATGGCACTAAGCTGAACAGGAAACATCTGACTGAGCTGGTCAGCTCTCACATTGTTAAATCTCCAAATATGGGCTGACAAGAGAGAGTTCATATGGGACTCTAGGATCAGAGCCACCAGTTGGGCCAGGGTCTGAATGTCAGCTCCTCTTTGGCGGTTGATATATGTAGCAGTGTCTGTTCATACCAATTGTCTCTTACACTTCAGAAGGTGTGGGAATGTCCAGAGTGCCTCACACATCTCCCTTAATTCTCTCTAGATGGATTGCTGAATTTCATAGGTGTCGGGTGCTGTAGGGCAGTGCTGCCCAAAGTTGTGCTACAGAGCATTGGCCTGCTGCAAGCCACTAGCCCACTCCATTTTGAGAGAAGAGTAGTAAGGTGAATGTGTACTACCATCCAGAGTCTTCCTCAACTCTGGAACAAAGGGAGCTGAGACATCCCCCTTTTTCAGGGTTCAAGGAGAGTCGAGAGGACTCCTTTCTTTCCCCATCTTGAGTTGCATAAAATGTTCTCTAAGAATATGAGCTGCCTCATCTGATTAACTAAGCATAGCCAAATTTGAGCTGTGGTTTGAGTATCCCTCAGCTGCCCGTAGAGCATTACAAGCTGTAGATGTAGCACCAATGAGTGAGGTAATTCAGTACTTATCACTGAATATTTGCCATATAGCTCTCCCTATTAGAGCGTTTATATCAAGCTTACCGCCTACTGGCTTGATTGCAGCCCCGACACGTAGCTCGCGCCCTTCTAGAGGAGCCGCAATCACGTGTCGTATATAGCATCGTTGCTCAGCAACGCTCCGATGCGGCGAGGTCAGTCTGCTATCGGCAGACCGAGAGAGTACTGTTTCGGTCCGTTCCCTGTGATGGTAAGCTTGATATACACGCTCTACAAGGAACGTTGCGTTTAGTAACGCTTTTAACTACTAAGGCTCCTAGATAGACATTAACACATCCTCCTGCTTACAGATACAGCGCTTTCAAGTTATGCACAACGCTGATTTCGGTGGAACAGTTCGTTTTTTGACGATTACAGCTCGAATTCTGTTTGCTACATTTTACTTACCTATTACAGGTAAATGACAATTTTCCTTAATATGGCTTCACTGAACCAGAGCTTACTTTATCACTGATTGGTTCCCCATTTCTTTTTTTCTTCGGTCCACCTTCTGCTTCTGCAAACATTACTGCTGGGTATGATTTAATTTCATACGTTTACCTTACATGATGTTTTGTGCTATTTTTGCCATGTTTTCACATGCATTTCATACTTTTATTTTATTTTATGTGTTTCATACGTTTATTTCATATGTTTTTGCAACATTTAAATGTATATGTGATGCTTACATTGTTCAGACTTGCCCTGATGAAGGAATATCTATTCCAAAATGCATTGGCACAATGTAGGCTGTTTATGAAGTCACTTGTGGCAAACTCTTCCTTACTAAAACACTGCTAGTGACTACCTTCTATTTTTCCAAAAAACTTTGATTTGACAGATAAAATCATTGTTGGAAACCAACAGTATTTCTTTTTTTTTTTTTGCAAATCACCTTTAAGGACTATACTGAGTGTTCAGAAAAAATTGTAACTAATTAAAACCCAGATTGGGATTCCAGAGAGCGGCTGTATGACTGGGTAATTCACCTGGTCTCTTGCTTCTATTGTTATTTTAGGTTGGGTGTCTCCAAACCTTTTTACAGCCTGCTCCTGCATGAAAAACTACTTTTCAAAAGACTGATATTTATAAGAAACTTTGTCTATCAATAATAAGAGGATCAATGTTCCAGTGGTGCCCACTCATTTTGCTTCCAGCAACAGAGAATGGGACAATAAGAGCCATTAAACAGAGCTATTGTAGTTGTAACATTAGGATGTGGTCCCTAGGAAGGATTTAGGAATTATGCAATAGATTTTTTGACTGTGGCTATATTCATTGTTTCAGCTCAGGTTATGTAACAGTTATGAAATCTATTGGTATTATGGCTTTACAAAAAGGAATAATCTCTTGGTTTTACAATAATTAATATTTTCTGAATGTTGCAGCAAAATCACACAAGCTTTGTAAAACACTATGGATTGTTTTGTTTTTTTGCTTAATTGTGTATTGAATTGTTTCTTTAAAATTGTTGTAATCTATAAGTGTAGTATTGCTGGAATGTGAATGCTGTCATTCCAATGTCCTTCAGCTCTGCCTTCTTTCTACAAACAACTATAATCAAGGGTGTTATTATTTCCCAATATAATGTATGGCCCTCGGAAGAAAAAAGGGCTGAAGCATTTTTGTGGAGTACAGCATAGCCGAATGTCGAGGTGAACGCTTTAATCGTGAAATATCCACATGGGTACAATGTAACTAAACATATACGTGAATACTCTGACTATTCGTGGAATGCCTGCCTATTCCGTCACCAGGAGGGCTTGAGAAGTCTCTTCTGTAATATGAAATGCAAGTCGGTTAATTTTGCACATGTGCGTTGCAATGGTGGCATTCTCTCATGTGCATGAAGTTCCCAAGCAATCAAGGAAATCCATACTGTTGACACATGCGTCTTACTAGAAAAGCATGTGCAGGGCAAACAGACACTGAAGTTGTGCTGTAGGACAATTGGGAGGAGTCAAGAAGGACCAAAAGAAAATTCACCTACTTTGGGGGTTGGGGGGGTTATTGTCAGAGATCGCCCTCTAGTGCCGGGCGGGGTGACCACCTTTGAAATACGTTTTGTGTGCATCTACATTCAAACTAACTCTGACAAGAACATGGCTCTCAGTTACAAGCAGATGCTTTCGGGTCAGTGTCAACAATGGTTTGTTCTATTTCAGAGCACACTGGGTGTGCTTGACAACTGATCTTTTAGGCAGTGGAGCACAGAGCTTGTGGTTTTCAGCCACAGCCTGTGTGCGCACAGCATGCCTATTTAATCAAGGCCCTAGTCGGAGCTTTTTTACGTCCTGTACCCCATGCAATTAGGGATACCCCTCCTGCTACACACATGCTTTGTATAAACAAAGTGCTGCATGGGCAGAGAGTAACTGGGCTTGCAGTATGCACGGATGAGGAGGCAAGCAGGGCCACAAGAGCCATGCATGTGGCCCCTATTTGAGTATTCTGTTATGTGTCTGCCCGACACCAGCCACACTGTCAATATTAGTGCTGGCACTCAGCAAGCAGACATGCAACAGACCAGTGTCAAAATGTGATGTGCTGTTGCACAGTGCAGCAGATGTAGACGTTGCCGTGCAACTGCCACAGGTTCTGGGGGTGTGTGACAGGGGTAAACAGGGTCTTTATTGATCCAGTGACTGACACTTTTTTGCTAGGGACAACGCACAGTGCCAATATTGGGTTGCTTCATAGAGATGTTTCCTGTAATGCTAATTATACAATGTGAAGTAAAACAAACATTTGCTGCAATCGTTTCACTAAGGCTACTTTCCCCAAGTATGCAACCATCTGTTAATGACTTAGGAAATCCCTAGCAGCATATGTAGCGCTTTGAGGTCATACCAATGATACATAAGGCGCTATATAAATGCCAAGTATCATAACATAACATATGTATGCAGTACATAGCATTATTTCTTTCCCTGAAGTGTTCACCTTAATGGATTGAGCTTACCTTTGAGATACATGGAAACATCTTCTAGCTGTGGTATGTTATCTTCTCTATATCCACAGTGCTTGGTCAGCAGTGGGAGGTTTTTCAGATATTCCCGACAAGCGTGAGTTGGATAGAGTTTTGTGAGTTCCTTGAAGATTGTGCCCCAGGTTTTGATTTCTTCAGGTGTGTACTCCACTCTAGGAATTGGCTGCCCGCTAATAAAAGAACAAAATAATAGTCACAGTAAGGCACAGTTTACATTAGTACAATTCAGTTCAATAGTCATACATACATTTTTAGCCCTCTAATCTTGCACAAGTTAGTGTAATGTCGTGATTTTCAATGCAACAAAACATATGTGGGGTTTTGCTTACTTTGGGCATAATTCACAAATGTTTAGCACGGAGCAAAATAAGTTTGCACTGCAAAAATACCCTTTGCACTGTGCCTAATTCACGAATGAAGCAAAGTGACTGCAAAAGTACTCTTTACACTACGCTAAATGGGCGTAATGCACAAAAAAAGTACTAAGTCTGCACGCAGATTTAGGGCCTAATTCATAGAACGTTTAGCGTGGTGCAAAGTAACTTTGCACTGTCAACAAACATGTTGAACCGGGCTTAATTACCGAAGTCGTGCAAAGTGTTTTTTTGCAGAGAAAATTCACTTTGTACTGCAAAAGTACTTTTTGCACCGTGCTAAATGGGCCTAATTTCAAAAAGCACTAAGTAGCATGGACAAAGTGCTTTTTTAGTGAATTAGGCCCATTGAGCACAGTGCAAAGAGTAGTTTTGCAGTGCAAAGTGACTTTGCTCCACTCTGTGAATTGAGCCCTGTGTAAAGTGCATTTTTACAGGGCTAAGTCACTTTGCTCCGTGCTAAGCATTCAGGTAATTAGGCCCTTAGACTCCACAACATTGCTGCGAACAGCAGCTGACATCTTTGTAGTATCAGTCACGTATATCAATGAGACGTCAGCAAACAGTGGACCTATTCCAACCTAAATGTTACAGATATTTTGGATAATCAAAAGGATGCCATAAGCAAACAAGCAACAGGAAGCAATCAGCTGGAACTAGGTCTGATCAAAGCCATCACTTAACTGTGCTTTGTTCAGTTAAATACAGTGAAATCTGCAGAAATGACTATAGAGCAAACTGATAGCAACCCCTAAAAAGGGTCTAGTCACTTGCAAAACATTGCAGTCGGATAAAGCAAGTAAATGACAAAGGCCACCTCACTTTCACTCCAAAAATCATAATTGGCTTCGTGCACAAACAAACAAACTGCTAACAACATATCACAAAGTGCATTCATACAAGTCAGCAACTGGCTTGTTAGAGCTGAATGTTACCCTACAAACCAAGCTCCAAGAATGTGGGAAAGTACTGGGGATGTCCCCCATTCTCATTCCCTCCCACCCTTGCCCCAATCCCCAGAAAGCATGAAACAGTCTTGCAGTGAACATGACAACTGTGCAGATCAGCAGAATAATCCCTTTCTGCTCTCCTTATGTGTTTGAGTCTCTCTTCTAACATCAGCTAATCTGAACTCTTCTTTAAGCACCAATCCTCCAATGCCATATGTTCCTGATGCCGAAGGTCTTCATTTAAATCATTATTGAGCATTATATGGTAGTCAGAGTGGGTACCGTGTGCCTTTTACTCATAAAACCCACATTCAAAGAAGTGTTGTGTTTAACAATGTGCCCCTTCACCCATGTGGGCTGACGTTTAGTTTTATGCTGTAAAAGTATCAAAATGTATTTGTATTTTGTATTTTATTTGTATTTTATAAAGCAGCTTAAACCAAGGCGCTGTACAAAGGATCAAAAACGGTACAATAAAAATGAATAAGCAAAACAGTACATAAAACAACCAATCAGGGATATTGCAGCAGATGCGGCTTCAACGACCCACGGAATAATGAATGGACAGAGATAGAGTGGAGAAAGTAAGGCAGAGCATTCCAGTAAAGAGGAGCAACAAACTCAAAAGAGCGAGAACGAGACTGGATTCAAGGAGGATGAGGAGCTGACAGTAAAAACTGTGAAGAAGAGCAAAGAGAGCAGGAAGGAGTATAGAAAAATATCAAGGCAGTAAGATAACTAGGAGCAAGACCATGAAGAGATTTGAAATTAAGACACAGAAAATTAAACCAGATTTGAGTATGAATGGGTAACCAACAAAGAGATGCAAGTGAACAAGAAATAGAGGCCCAAAACGGGAGACGACATAGAAGGAGGATAGAAGAATTGAATACGGATTTAAGAAGAGCAAAACGAGATTTGGGGAGCCCAAAGAGGGCAGTAGAGCAATAGAAAAGTCTAGGAAAGATTAAAGAAGAAATTAGAAGATTAAATGTGCACCAACAAGTTGTAAATACCTTAAAGTAGTTGGTTAAAACAATTGAGAACCTGCTCTGTGCTAAATGTAGATTTACCAGTCGGACACAGGGCCCATGCCCCCAGGCCTCCCTTGCTATGCCTCTCTCCCATCAAAGACAAACAGCCAGGCCAGCACATGACATTCCTTTGGGACCTTACCTTTTTAGTATGAGTATGCCTCACCATCAGACCATTTGCAACTGCAAGTGATTAGTGATGGTAATAGGTCACTGGTAGTGACCATTGCTTTGACACTTTTTTCTTAGAATTATACAAGGTTTTAATTTGCCATTTAAGTGTGATAGTTGAATTATTCGAAATTATGGGGGCACAATAAGCTGCAAGCTTGCATTTTACTTTGTGTCTTTGTGAGATGTTTTTGTCATTTCTAATTCATTTTCATTCTGGAACTTCTAGGTTTGTATTCACGGTTGGGGAAAATAATCTGCATTCATAGTGTGTCAGTTTCCAACTAATGCAGAGTGGAAAACCTGATGGTAAAAGCGCTTCCTGTATCATAAAGGTAAGGATACTATGCCCCCTGCACACTATCAAGCTTTAAACAGTCGAACTTTCAGATATTCAATATGATTTCAGTAAAGTAAGGGTAAATATGGTTAGTTTAGTTGTATTTTAATATATACGAGAAAATGAATTTAGGAAAAAGCTAATAAAGAAGTAATCCATTAATCAATGCAATATAATATTGTAATCCATGGCTCAACGAGTTTTGGGTCTTCATCCCTTCACCTGGAGCGAAAGTCACCAAATATATTAATTTATGAATGGAAGAGAAAGAAAACAATTCGCTACTAACTGTTCTTACTGAGCTAGAGATGCTAGAAATACACATGTTTGTAATATTAAATGAATTTACCTGAGGGTAAAGAGAAACTTCCACAGACCCAAAAACCTTTGTGGCAGGGCCGTGCTTCCCCACTGCACCTTTAATTTTATGGAATTTCTGACATTCAAAAACAGCAATATGCCCCGATTTCATAAGAAATGTGTGCCAGTTAGAAACCTTTTCTGTTTGGTAAAAGCATGTACTGCCACTTTTTACACCTGCAGGATTTTGTACTATTTGGCAAGTAAAGTTGGAGAGCAGAGCAGACGTAAGACGTTTGCCTGCGCTTCCAGGTCCCCCTGTCAAATCTGCATCTTTTTCCACCAGCTAGCAGAAAAGCACTAGATAAGTATGGACTCTGCCTGACTTTTACAGCTGGTAAAAGTAGGCAAATCCCAAAGGAATCCTTTGTAGAACGCTCCCACAATTGATAATTGTGAGAGGCATGTACACCTTTCCATAAACATAGCAGAAAAGTGAAGAGTGACGGCTTTTCCCTGTCTCTGTATTTTACTATTTACTTTTCCACCTGATGTTGAAAACAATAGAAATTGCAATGAAGGGCCCTTTTGCCCAAGAGTGTAAATAGAACGGCTCCTGTCCATGCAATTTAGGATGCAAAACAATATTACCAAAATACTTTTTTATCAACATGCTTCTACAATAAAATATACATTGTCAAGTTGGTTCATCATGTGACTTGGACAGTTTTAAAGTCATCTGTACAGTGTTGAGAGGCAATGTTGGGTGCACTGAAGCTGAGTTGGAATAAGGGCTGAGGCCCACATTGCTCAGTCCATGCAGAGGAGAGAAGGGGCCATCCTTGATTCGCTCAAGCCAGGCCAAGAAGACACAATGAGGGTGTGTGTACTGTGTTGGAGTGGTGGTAACGAAGGAGTGGATGTAATGTGACTGGGGGGTCGACAGTGGAGGGGGAGTGGATGTAATAGAAAGTCAACAGCAGATGGTACAGGAAGATTGGTAGATTGTTGTTGCCACACTATTGTTCGAGCTTTTCTTTTGCACTGGATTTGTACTGGTTTATAGCTCAATGATGGCATATATGTTGAATAACAGGTGCACACCTTTTATTCTTGGGTCATGATGAAACGTTTGTTCAGGGGTCTGCTGTGTACATGTGTCACTATTAATGCTACTGCAATAGTTTTCCCTCCTTGTCCCTTTCTCTCTCCCACTCACACTCTTCAATGTACCTCAGTCTCTCATCCTTCTCATCACTCCTCCTCTCTCTCTCCACATGTCACTCCTCATTCCTCCCTCATTCTTTCTTCATTGCTCTTCTCTCTCCCCAAACGCACTGACCTTTTCCCTTTCTCTTTTCCCAGCCAACCTGGCTGTCCTTCTCCCTATTATCTCCACATTTCTATCCCTCGCCCTCTTCCTGCCTCTTTATCTACCTGCCTTTACCTACCTTCCTCCATCTCTTTTTCCTTTCCCTTCCTCTTCCCATCCATCTTTCTCCCCTCTGTGTCCTTCTATGTTTCTCTCTTAGGCAGCAGCACCCTCTGTTTGTACAGAGAGTTCTGCAACCAGTGTGTTAACATGCCATGCTATATTAGTGGAATGTAAACCTATGGCTTTTGAGGTAAACAAGTTATCTACAACAGTTGGTTGCTTATATCACAATACTGAGCTATCATAATGGTGGCTGGTCTCTGTGACTTGTAGATACAATGCAGATCATTGCAGCCTGCTATGCCCTGTATCGTCCTGGATGGTACATGCTAGTACAGTCCCTATTAAATTCTACCCTTGAGGAGGAAAAATATAATTTAAAGTTTGGATCAGGTTCCATGCCTCACCTCCAGCAAAGCACAGGACTTGTAGTCCTTGATACGATAGAGTTATATAGAAGTACTGCACACATCATGGTGCATGTATGAACACATCCTGGAACAGTCCAAGAATGAATGTTTGTGGTTGAATGAGAGAATGTTGGAGGAAGATAACTGGTATTGGCAGAGTCATTTCGAGCTTGCAGCTGAAGGAGAAGGATGATACTGCAGTCAATCCTTAACAACTAAAAAAGGAATCTACCTCAAAGTGCCTGGCAGTGACTGATCCTTTATTTCAGACGGCAGCGTCCTAAAAAAGGGGCAGGGGGCTGTATCTTGTAAGGGATTGCGTCCTGCAGAGGTCCTTGGTCCTAAAGCGGAGTGAGGGCAGGCGAGGCTTCTGCCCTGAAATGAAGGTTTCTTGATTTATGATGCAAGAGAGGGTGCAGTGATCGGGAGGGTGCTCTGCAGCCAGGTGGTGGAGAGCATGTGGGTGCGTTCCCCAGGAAGGGGAAAGGGCGTGATGGCAGTCAATTATTCTAAGAATGTAAATCTGTAGGTGTATCAATGCGCTATATGTCAGCATGCTGCCTTACTTCTGCAGATGAAGACGTGGCCACCAAACAGAGAGAGGTTACTAGGCATATCCCATAGAGAGTTGGTGAGGATTGGGATCAGGGGGTGGTCTTACTCACCATTTGAGAGAGAGAGTTAGGGCGGCAGAGAAACTGCAGAACAATCACGAGAGAGTGGGAGGAAGATGAAAGGGGACAAAGAAAAAGGGAGGGTTGACAGATGAGATGGACAGAACAAAACTAATCAGAATGAATGAGAAAGGAAGGAAAGAAAGAATGGAAAATAGTGAAACGTAGAAAGTCAAGTAAGAAAAATGAAAGAGAAAAAAGGAGAAACTAAAGAATGAACATACAACTACGAAGGAGTGGGAGCAGCGAAGGTCTTCAGTGCAAAATAATGTTCAAAGGCTAGCCAAACAGATTTAGCCTGTCCACCAATCAAGGCTCATTGACAGCTGATAATCAGCTTGGTGCTACACTTGCAAATTTTGCAAGATGCGTGCTAACACGTCACAAAGCCTGCAGCAAGCAGGAGAGGAGCCAGCAGCCCTGCCGTCCAGATCTGCAGTCAGACTTTTTTCGTATTTGTGAGAAAAGTCTCACTCTAAGATTCACAACGGTGGAAAAAAGGACACTCCTGCCCCTGTTATTCAATGAGTACAGTGGCAAGTGCCTCTTGTGCCTCCGGTGTATTCGGCGCCTATGCCCTTATATACCAATTAATTATGTGGACCTTTTTATCAACATATTGTATCATCTCCCGTTCTCCACAGCAGTTCTATGCAACGTTTTTCAGCATATTAGCTTCCCTTATTCTAAAGTGAATTTGACCCCGGACCCATTTTCATCTCCTTTTTGTGCTAGGTAAATTATTCAGATTTGTGTCTTTAGCTCTAGTATCCTTTTCAAATGAAATTTCCTTGCGTAATCATGCTGTATGACATATTGTGTCCCGCACAACTTCCCCACTACTCCCGGACACCGTGTTCCATGAACTTGCCTCGCGCCCACCCTTCTTCCGCCTACACCCATTGCATATCCCTCGCAACTTCCTCGCTACTCCCTGACCGCGTGTCCCTCGCTTCTCCCGGACCGTGCGTTCCCCTCTCTCTTCTCTCCTCCTGCTCCCACGCGCTCCATTCTGTTCTTCTACACTGCCTGCCCTGTTCATTTGATTGCCCTACTGTTCCATTTCTGCCATATTTTTGCCTCCTTTAGGTTATCACTTGTCGACTTCTCTGCTCTTGTACATCGTTTTGTTGTTTTCCGCACTGACTGCTCTGTTTTGAATTATACTGCTTTGTGTTGTCCAGTGGTATTCCTCCCTCCTCTAGTTCATCATTCGTCGACTCTCTGCTCTTGGTGTGGTTTTTGTGTTTCGACTAACTGACTGCCCTGTCTTACATTGTACTGCTGTGTGTTCCGCTGCATTCTTGCTTCCTCCAGGTTTATATTTGCCAACTACTTTGTCCTTTTGTTTTTGGTTCTTGCCTTCTTAGTAAATTGTTCCTCTTTGTAAACTGTTCAACTATTGTCTGAGCTCTTGTCGCCTCAGTAAATTGTCTACTATTGTCTCGTCCCTCTCTGTCTCATCTGCTTGCACCCCTCCTTGTGTCCTCCCTTAGTGTCTCCCACCTACATTCTCCGCCACCCCCACTTCATCTCTCCTCTTCCTGCTCTCCTTATTACGTTTGGTAGGTAGAAGTTTAAAAGGGACATCCTGGTCTCCAATCCAGCCCTCCCTATCGCAGACACCTATACCAGTGCTTCCTACAGACAAACCTTCACCGACATCCTCTTTGTCGTTCCCTCGCCAGACCTATGGACTCTTCATATGGTCTCTGTGCTTTCTCCTTTCTCTTCTTCTCCCATTAATGGTGGCACCCGTTGGGAGGTCCTCCTGTCCCCCTTTCACTCATCTAAGGTCATCATTAATGTTCACCTGAATGGCACCGTCTTGGTCCAAGGCCCTTTGATAGGAGCTTCCTGCACCTCATCAATTTCCTTTCATTTCCTGCTGTCCCTTCTCCACCCTCCTCGGCTTCCTTGCCTCCCCCCTCTTTTTCCTCCTCGGCTACCTTGCCCTTTCCTCCTCCTTCCTCTTCTGCCCCCTCTCAAGCTCGTTCTACACCTCTGCATGCATACCTCTGATGTGTACCCTTCCCCGGAAGTCTTTCAAGGATGGCAACTTTTTGTATATTGCCACTCTGAACTCTCACTCAACTGTCAAACTGTCAATTTACTTTCATTTCCTGCTGTCCCTTCTCCCCCCTCCTCAGCTTCCTTGCCTCCCCCTCTGTTTCCTCCTCGGCTACCTTGCCCTTTCCTCCTCCTTCCTCTTCTGAGCCCTCTCGAGCTCCTTCTACACCTCTGCATGCATACCTCTGATGTGTACCCTTCCCCGGAAGTTTTTCAAGGATGGCAACTTTTTGCATATTGCCACTCTGAACTCTCGCTGAACTGTCAAACAATCCTCTAACATCTGCTGCCTCCTGGAAGAATTTGACCTCAATGTCCTCGTTCTCACCGAGACATGGTTCACGGCCAGCTCTGTCACAAGCTTTGACACTCTCCTCCCTGATGGCTACAAGATCCTCCCCGCGCCCAGACCCAACCGTTCTGGAGGGGGTGTAGCCCAGATCTTCCCAGAGTGGATTCCTGCCTCTGTCATTCCTACGCAGGCCTACTCCTCTTTTGAATGCCTTGTCTGCAGGTTTTCTCTCTCTCCTGGCCACTCTCTTACTGTGGCTACTATCTATCTACCACCTGGTCAGATCAACTCCTTCCTCTCTGAGTGGGCGGACCTCTCCTCCTCCCTCCCTCCTGGCCTTGACCACTCAACTCCTCCTTCTTGGAGAGTTTAACATCCACATGGATGCTTCCTGTCCTTCCTTTGGACTCTTTCATGACCTCTCTCTTTCTATTTTCCCCTCACTCTGCAGGGCACACTGTGGATGTTCTGATCTCCTCAGCTCTTCCCCTCTCTATCCCTCTCACCACTCATCTCTCCTGGAGTGATCACTTTCTCCTTTCCTCCCATATCACCCTCTCTACCCCTCAGGCCAAGCAAACTCCAGCACAGCCACCTACCTTCTCGGTCATCCGACCTATGAAGCGTGTGTCCGTTGAGGCTTTTTCCACCACTTTCTCTCCCCCACCTCCTCCTCAGACTGACTCACATCCTGACACAGTCCTTTTCATGCTCCGCTCTGCTATCTCTGATACTCTCGATATTCTTGCCCCTGTCATGAGGATCCGCTTGAATCCCAAAGCCAAGAGCAACTCCTGGTACGACTCAGACCTTGTTACCCTTAAACGCAAGTGCAGGGTGGCTGAGAGGAAATGGTTTGCTTTGTGTGCATCCTCTGACAAACTGGGCTGCCGCCTCCTCCAAAGACAATACTGGCTCTCTGTCCGCACCAACAAGATAGCCCACATCCAAGCCAGCGTCTCTGCAGCATCCAACAACTTGGCCGAACTCTTTAAAATCTGCAAGGAGCTGGCCAATCCTGCTGCAGTCTCTACCTCTCGCGTCCCCTCCCAGGCCCTCTGCAAGGCGCTGGCCTCTCATTTCAACTCTAAAACTCAGGACATCCTGTCCACTCTCTCATCCTCTCCTCCTCCTCCCCCTACTGTCTGCTCTACCTTGGGCCCCCATGTGGCCACCTCTCCTCCCTCCTTCTCTGCCTTTCTTCTGTTCTCCTCCGACAAGTTTTCTAGACAAGTCCGATCTATGAAAGTCTCTTCAAAACAAGCTCTTCCCTGTTCTAACAAAACCATCAAGGACCACATTGACACCCTCGCTCCTGCCCTGGCTGACTTCTGCAACCACTCTTTCACCACTGGAGCCTTCCCTTCCCCCCTCAAGCACTCTCTTGTGCACCCTCTTCTCAAGAAAACCTCAGCTGACCCGTCCTGCCTGTCTAACTATCGTCCAATCTCCATCGCTCCTTTCCTGTGCAAACTCCTGGAAAAGCTGGTCATCGCCCAGCTTAATCCTCACACTGAATCTGTTGGTTGTCTCCATGACCATTAGCCTGGCTTTAGAGCAGCCACAAGCACGGAAACTGCTCTCCTGAACATCCGTGAAGACCTGCTCTCTAATCTTGATTCTAATCTCGCCTCTGTCCCCATTTTACTCAATCTCGCTTCTGCCTTTGACATGGTCAACCATGCCATTCTGCTCAATTGTCTCTGTGATGACGTGGGTATCACCGATCAGGCCCTGGCCTGGATGAGCTCATTCCTCTCTGGTCGACCCTCCCAGGTCCAACTTGGGTCCTTCCTTTCATCTATCTCACTCTCTACCTGTGGTTTTCCCCAAGGGCCTTACCTCTCTCCCTGGTTGTTCAACCAATACCTGCCACCTCTCACCCGACACGTAGCCGCTCTCTGCTCCAACTTTCAGTGCTATGTGGATGACAGCTCGTTTTCAGGCTCCCCTCTGCCACCTCTTCTCCTTATCTCATCTCCGACTGTCTGTCTATTTTCCAGGAGTGGAGTGCCACCAATGATCTCTGCCTTAATGCCATTAAGATGGAGATTATCCTCATCGGCACACTTGCACCCTCCTTTTCTGTCACTCTCTGGCCATCCTCGATTGGCCCTCTTCCTGCTCCCACCTGTGAGGCTAAGATCCTCGGGGTCATCTTCGACTCCACACTTTCCTTTTCTCCTCATATCTCTGACATCTCTAAGAAGTCAAACTACCAACTGCACCTCCTCAGAGGTATTCTTCCTTTCCTCTCCTTCCCCCAGAAGCTCACTGCCTCTAGAGCTCTGGTTCTCTCTAGACTAGACTTCTGCAACAGCCTCTTTCTCAATCTGTCTACTTCTACTCTCTGACCTCTGCAACTCATCCAGAACAGGACTGAGAGACTTGTCCTTGGCCTCAAGCCCAGGTATCGTATCTCTCCAGCACTGAAATCTCTGCATTGGCTCCTAGTGGCAGCAAGGATTAAATGCAAGACCCTCTGCATTGTCCACAAGGCCTTCTGGGGCCTGGGTCCTCAATACCTCCAACTCTCTCTACATAAATACCTTCCTACTCAAGCTCTTTGCTCCTCCACCTCCAACTCCCTCAGGGTCAGTCGCTTCTCCAAGCAACGAGTTGGTGGAAGATCTCTTTCTTCGACTGGGGCCTCCCTCTGGAACAGCCTCCCTGCCTCTCTGAAAGTTGAGGAGAACCATCTCCGGTTTCGGAAGCACCTCAAGGCCTTCTTCTTTGCTTCTGCCTTCTCTCTTCTTCTCCCCTGCTCATTTCCTGTCTGATACTGCACTGGTCACCTGGCTACCCTCTGATTTCGGGCCCAGGTCCCTACCTGCCCAGTTGCACACCTACACAGCCTCTGGGCAACCCTTGCACTTGGGTCTGTATCTGTAACCCTACAGTCACCCTACCTGCACTTTTGGACACCTGCTGTCTGCACTTACCCTTGCACCTGCCACCTGCTGGCCGCACTTCTTGTTATTGTTTTGATCCCATGTACAGCACTGCCCCTCCCCTTTCCCCTGGCCCTTTTCGCCTCCCCCATCCCGTACACTTGCGCAATCTCAATGTCACTTGGCCTAGTAAAATCGCTGTCTCTGTCCCCCCTCTGTTCCCCCTTCCTTGCCTCATCGCGCCTTGAAACACTTGTGTATAGGTGTGTTACAAATGCCATATCATATCATATTACTTCCCGAAGTTAGGTTCGTGCTCAATGAATATCTTAATAATAATGATAATACAAATAATAACATGACCTGCATATAGCTGGGTAATGTGGGCAATGTTAATGGAGGGTTTACTAGTCACACATTTTACCTTGTTAATAAGTTAGTGAAAAGTATCTTACAAATCTGCTCCTTCATTGCTGAGCCTATGGTGCATTCATTGATTGATTGATTGGCGATTCATTTGTAATTTGATCTTCATTTTATTGATTGTATTAGTGATTGAAATAAAATGTGAGTAAATTCATTTTGTTTGAATGTATGTTGTCATCAAAAATAAAAATAACAATTTAAAAATAGATTTTCCATACCTCTCATTTAATGTGACTTTATTTGATTTTATTTCAGAATCCCTATTGCAAATACAACCCCTAAGGGGATCATAGTGACAGGCCAATGGATGAAGATCAGGGAGCTATAATACCGCTTTTGGGCCTCTCCTTAATGCAGTTCTTCCCACACTAAAGTAATTTTGAGACTCGACTAAGGCATTCATTATCTTTGCTACCCAGTGCTAAAATCGCACATCTAGTTTAGCCTCAAAGACTACACAATTAAGTTGCTATTTCTAGTACCTAAATAAAACCTTGGCTTTACCAAAAATATTTTTCAGTTGTCATCCAAAACATGTAGCAGTATTTGTGACTCCTCAGTATCCAACACAGTGGTAATTCTGGTTCCAGGCCCCTGAATTATTGCATTTGTTTTGAGTGGTTAACTTGACTGATGAGTCCTTGTCAAAGATGTAATCAGGGAACTAAATCCTTGATGTCTCCCTGAGGGACCCAATCTCTCCCAGGATTAAGAGATCCCAAAGCCTCCCTTTTCCCTTTGTGAGTCCCAATTGAAGAGCTGGCTACATTGGTTCTGCTACTTACTGGCTGTCATGTATATTTACAGTAGGGTACAGGGTCAGTGCATTAAGTCAGAGGTCCATAATGGGTCACCAAATAATATTTGGGGTGGGGACTAAGAAGTGTCTGCTGCTGCCTATGAATTGAAGGTAGCAAAGGAACATTTAATAGACATGTCAACTATGTAACAAAAGGAGTGGCCTAAGAGGTGTGGTTGAGTTTTTTTACCTGGCGTGAAGGGTAGCAAAACACATTTCAAAAGGTATGTTTACTATAATACAATGAATCAGCAGTCAGAAAACAATAAAATATTCAAACTTAAATCAGTTCAAACTAGGTCAATGCAGGTTCCAATCCAGCAGTTTGTTTGAAGGGTTTAATGTCTTTAGTCTAATTGTACTCACTGGGAAGGTATTTCCTGTGCAGTAAATAAACCATAGCAATTACCTTGCTGCCAGATCCCACCCCCGAACCTCACCCTGTCCCCGTGCCTCCAGCCCACAAAAAGGGAGGGGTTAACCTACCCCTTCTTCACCTTCCCGACCCAATGGTCACAAAGTCACTTACCTCATTTTCCCAAAGTTGCTTTGCTTCCTCCTCCTCTTCTCTACATCATTGATGTTGCTTTAGCTCCCCATCCCACTTAACACCCCACATCGGATCCCAGCCGCCAACTCCCCATCCACCTTCCTTACATACAATCTACATGTTTTACTCATGCCGATGCGCTCCACTGCACCCCTCCTAGGTCGGAATGGCCCAGTATTTCCCCATTCAGGGAACCCGGACCCAGTCCATCCCCATTCTCATTTGAGCCCCCATAGGGCTCAATGGGAATGGGGAGCATGCTAACAATGGACCCGTTTATGACGGGCCCGTTGTTAGCATGCTGGGCCGCTCGCGGGACCCACTAAGGATGTCTGGCAAAACCAGACGTCCTGAATGGGGAAATACCGGGACCTCCTAGGTCGGAATGGCCCAGTATTTCCCGATTCAGGGAACCCGGACCCGAGATTGGGGGTAGCCATGCCCTTAAAAAGGGCATGGCTACCTCCAAACTCGTAATGAGGCCCAAAGTGTTTCTTAACTTCCATTCCGATCTAAAGTGTGTACTGTTGTTTATCTTGTAGCTGATGTTGGTTAGAATCTGTTTAGTATTGCTCCCATAGGAAATTATATCAATTTAAGCATTTTTGCACATTTTTCCTTGTTTCACAAAGGCATTTTCAACTGCCTTTTAAAAAGTGTAAATTTCCCAAAAACGCTTTTCTCTCTTGTTTGGGGAGGGAAGATTATATTCAAACACTGTACTCTGTTCTTATTCCTGAATACCTGCTGATTACCTACATCTGTGTAGAATTGCTCATTTGTGAATTGAGAACTTTGCAGGGGGAAATTTTAACCTAAGCGCTATCTGTTCACAAACCAAAACTGTCTTTTCCCTGTGTTTTATCTTCTGTACTGTTCAAAAGTGAATTCAATTGCCTTACTTATTTTCTGTCTGATTTGTATTGTCACCACATTGGTGATTGCTGCCCCATATATATATATATATATATATATATATATATATATATATATATATATATATATATATATATATATATATATATATATATATAAAAACTTGTGTGATTTTATTTTTAACTAAATAAATAAATATTTACCTTTACAAAATACATGTAAGTTTTCTGAAGGGTGGAATCTTCAGAAATCTAATAGGGTGCTGCACCGGGGTAATTTATGCCCAACTTTGGAGTGCCTCACTGTAGGCTACTCCCCCCCTTTCCCCACTGTGGGATTGGGTGTGAGTCTGTTCCTTGCTAACCTGATGACTACAGCTACCAGAAGTCCTTGCAGCAGAATCCTCACTAAGTGGTAACACCTGCACTTGCTGTGAGCTGCAAGTTAAGACAGCCTCCCTGATGACGTGTATTGGCACAGAAACCGGTCGGAGGAGAACACCTGTGGCTGGGAAGGTTTACTGTGCAGGGAACTGGAGTGCGCCCCTCTCCTCTTTTTTTCAACACATGTAAGTTTTCTGAAGGGTGGAATCTTCAGAAATCTAATAGGGTGCTGCACCGGGGTAATTTATGCCCAACTTTGGAGTGCCTCACTGTAGGCTACTCCCCCCCTTTCCCCACTGTGGGATTGGGTGTGAGTCTGTTCCTTGCTAACCTGATGACTACAGCTACCAGAAGTCCTTGCAGCAGAATCCTCACTAAGTGGTAACACCTGCACTTGCTGTGAGCTGCAAGTTAAGACAGCCTCCCTGATGACGTGTATTGGCACAGAAACCGGTCGGAGGAGAACACCTGTGGCTGGGAAGGTTTACTGTGCAGGGAACTGGAGTGCGCCCCTCTCCTCTTTTTTTCAACACATGTAAGTTTTCTGAAGGGTGAAATCTTCAGAAATCTAATAGGGTGCTACACCGGGGTAATTTATGCCCAACTTTGGAGTGCCTCACTGTAGGCTACTCCCCCCCTTTCCCCACTGTGGGATTGGGTGTGAGTCTGTTCCTTGCTAACCTGATGACTACAGCTACCAGAAGTCCTTGCAGCAGAATCCTCACTAAGTGGTAACACCTGCACTTGCTGTGAGCTGCAAGTTAAGACAGCCTCCCTGATGACGTGTATTGGCACAGAAACCGGTCGGAGGAGAACACCTGTGGCTGGGAAGGTTTACTGTGCAGGGAACTGGAGTGCGCCCCTCTCCTCTTTTTTTCAACACATGTAAGTTTTCTGAAGGGTGGAATCTTCAGAAATCTAATAGGGTGCTGCACCGGGGTAATTTATGCCCAACTTTGGAGTGCCTCACTGTAGGCTACTCCCCCCCTTTCCCCACTGTGGGATTGGGTGTGAGTCTGTTCCTTGCTAACCTGATGACTACAGCTACCAGAAGTCCTTGCAGCAGAATCCTCACTAAGTGGTAACACCTGCACTTGCTGTGAGCTGCAAGTTAAGACAGCCTCCCTGATGACGTGTATTGGCACAGAAACCGGTCGGAGGAGAACACCTGTGGCTGGGAAGGTTTACTGTGCAGGGAACTGGAGTGCGCCCCTCTCCTCTTTTTTTCAACACATGTAAGTTTTCTGAAGGGTGGAATCTTCAGAAATCTAATAGGGTGCTGCACCGGGGTAATTTATGCCCAACTTTGGAGTGCCTCACTGTAGGCTACTCCCCCCCTTTCCCCACTGTGGGATTGGGTGTGAGTCTGTTCCTTGCTAACCTGATGACTACAGCTACCAGAAGTCCTTGCAGCAGAATCCTCACTAAGTGGTAACACCTGCACTTGCTGTGAGCTGCAAGTTAAGACAGCCTCCCTGATGACGTGTATTGGCACAGAAACCGGTCGGAGGAGAACACCTGTGGCTGGGAAGGTTTACTGTGCAGGGAACTGGAGTGCGCCCCTCTCCTCTTTTTTTCAACACATGTAAGTTTTCTGAAGGGTGGAATCTTCAGAAATCTAATAGGGTGCTGCACCGGGGTAATTTATGCCCAACTTTGGAGTGCCTCACTGTAGGCTACTCCCCCCCCTTTCCCCACTGTGGGATTGGGTGTGAGTCTGTTCCTTGCTAACCTGATGACTACAGCTACCAGAAGTCCTTGCAGCAGAATCCTCACTAAGTGGTAACACCTGCACTTGCTGTGAGCTGCAAGTTAAGACAGCCTCCCTGATGACGTGTATTGGCACAGAAACCGGTCGGAGGAGAACACCTGTGGCTGGGAAGGTTTACTGTGCAGGGAACTGGAGTGCGCCCCTCTCCTCTTTTTTTCAACACATGTAAGTTTTCTGAAGGGTGGAATCTTCAGAAATCTAATAGGGTGCTGCACCGGGGTAATTTATGCCCAACTTTGGAGTGCCTCACTGTAGGCTACTCCCCCCCTTTCCCCACTGTGGGATTGGGTGTGAGTCTGTTCCTTGCTAACCTGATGACTACAGCTACCAGAAGTCCTTGCAGCAGAATCCTCACTAAGTGGTAACACCTGCACTTGCTGTGAGCTGCAAGTTAAGACAGCCTCCCTGATGACGTGTATTGGCACAGAAACCGGTCGGAGGAGAACACCTGTGGCTGGGAAGGTTTACTGTGCAGGGAACTGGAGTGCGCCCCTCTCCTCTTTTTTTCAACACATGTAAGTTTTCTGAAGGGTGGAATCTTCAGAAATCTAATAGGGTGCTGCACCGGGGTAATTTATGCCCAACTTTGGAGTGCCTCACTGTAGGCTACTCCCCCCCCTTTCCCCACTGTGGGATTGGGTGTGAGTCTGTTCCTTGCTAACCTGATGACTACAGCTACCAGAAGTCCTTGCAGCAGAATCCTCACTAAGTGGTAACACCTGCACTTGCTGTGAGCTGCAAGTTAAGACAGCCTCCCTGATGACGTGTATTGGCACAGAAACCGGTCGGAGGAGAACACCTGTGGCTGGGAAGGTTTACTTTGCAGGGAACTGGAGTGCGCCCCTCTCCTCTTTTTTTCAACACATGTAAGTTTTCTGAAGGGTGGAATCTTCAGAAATCTAATAGGGTGCTGCACCGGGGTAATTTATACCCAACTTTGGAGTGCCTCACTGTAGGCTACTCCCCCCCCCTTTCCCCACTGTGGGATTGGGTGTGAGTCTGTTCCTTGCTAACCTGATGACTACAGCTACCAGAAGTCCTTGCAGCAGAATCCTCACTAAGTGGTAACACCTGCACTTGCTGTGAGCTGCAAGTTAAGACAGCCTCCCTGATGACGTGTATTGGCACAGAAACCGGTCGGAGGAGAACACCTGTGGCTGGGAAGGTTTACTGTGCAGGGAACTGGGGTGCGCCCCTCTCCTCTTTTTTTCAACACATGTAAGTTTTCTGAAGGGTGGAATCTTCAGAAATCTAATAGGGTGCTGCACCGGGGTAATTTATGCCCAACTTTGGAGTGCCTCACTGTAGGCTACTCCCCCCCCCCTTTCCCCACTGTGGGATTGGGTGTGAGTCTGTTCCTTGCTAACCTGATGACTACAGCTACCAGAAGTCCTTGCAGCAGAATCCTCACTAAGTGGTAACACCTGCACTTGCTGTGAGCTGCAAGTTAAGACAGCCTCCCTGATGACGTGTATTGGCACAGAAACCGGTCGGAGGAGAACACCTGTGGCTGGGAAGGTTTACTGTGCAGGGAACTGGAGTGCGCCCCTCTCCTCTTTTTTTCAACACATGTAAGTTTTCTGAAGGGTGGAATCTTCAGAAATCTAATAGGGTGCTGCACCGGGGTAATTTATGCCCAACTTTGGAGTGCCTCACTGTAGGCTACTCCCCCCCTTTCCCCACTGTGGGATTGGGTGTGAGTCTGTTCCTTGCTAACCTGATGACTACAGCTACCAGAAGTCCTTGCAGCAGAATCCTCACTAAGTGGTAACACCTGCACTTGCTGTGAGCTGCAAGTTAAGACAGCCTCCCTGATGACGTGTATTGGCACAGAAACCGGTCGGAGGAGAACACCTGTGGCTGGGAAGGTTTACTGTGCAGGGAACTGGAGTGCGCCCCTCTCCTCTCTTTTTTTCAATATATATATATATATATATATATATATATATATATATATATATATATATATATATAAAAACTTGTGTGATTTTATTTTTAACTAAATAAATAAATATTTACCTTTACAAAATAGCCTGATTCCTGGTCCACTGTGACCTGGGGGGTATTTTGAGACGGGTGTGATATGAGTGGTATATCAATCAGAATATTGAACCTATAGACAAAATAAATAAGTATTTCATCTGTGCTTTACATGCTAGGGGAGACACGGTTGTATTGCCTGATTGAAATCCTTAACATACACTCCTCTCCCCGCCGCAAGTGCACTGCAGTAAAGACCCGATTGCACTTGCAGCATGGCAAAGGCACATCACTGATTGAAGAAATTCTATGGTTCTTTGGTAATAATTAACTATAGTCACTTACTGTAATAACAAGACTGCAATATAATAATCTGTCGTAAAAGCCAAATAATGTATACTCTATAATATATTTTCTCTTTAAAATATTACAAAACACATGATCAAACTCCAAATATTTGAAGCGGATCATGTTATCCTAAGCAGTATTTTCACTCATCATTTCATTGAATCAGGACATAGAGCCGCAGGGGGCCCTAAACTCAAGAAAGGTGTTTTGAGCTCTACCAGGGCTGAGTCATGGAGTGCCCCAGCCCACTTTAAGCCATGCAGGGGATGTCCCAAATATGAAGTACTGTGTAGAATCTAGTATCGATGTTCAACAGCCTAATATTATGTACACAAATAGTGATTGGGATAAGGATGTGCATCTGGTCAAGTCATTTGCCTACTTCAATGAGCATGGTCTGCAGTGTCAGGAGCAAATATGGCTGGATGCTGGATTAAATCACACCTAGAGGGAAAGCTCAGGAAGATGCCCAAGAAAAGGGTATTTTGTGATGCCCCCTAGTTCTCATGAGAAAATGTTGCAGTATTCTACTGTGGAACTCTTGCAGGCCCATAAATTCTGAATTTGCAAATATTGCATCAAGAGAAACCACATTATATATAGCTTTATCATTTAAAAGTAAAACAGGCATTGATATAGTGTTAGTAGGAAATATCAATTGTGTTAGTAACAAAACCATACCTTGCTTACTTCTTTACAGTTAGTAGTAACTGTAAAAACTATTACTAGGTATATCATAAAAAATAAAACATACACAATATCAACCACTGGGTCAAAAACAGAACAAATACATTGGGGAAATGCAAACATGAAAATATCTCTTGGCAGTTGCACATTTGAGGCAAACTCAGAGGGTTTTCAGCCCTCAATAACCACCAGCAGGCTGCGACTTGAGGCATCATCCTTGGGTCATTGTGAATCTGCAAATCCTAAGTACTTTAGCAAACAAAACAAACAACTAAAACCATAACTATTTAAGTAATGTTGTCCAAGGACACACTCCCCAACTCCCCCCACCCACACACCACAAGACAAATGTTTCATGTGCACGTATTGAACAAATGTCAACTAGGAAATAATTGGAAACTGTTTTAGACCTTCTAAAGGTCTTGCAACAAAGTACATAATGGCGTGGCAGATGAATTGGACATGTGTCTCATAATTTCCAAGGCCCACCAGCCATGGATACAGGTCCAGTGTAATGTTCATCAAAGAAAAATAAACTTTGCAGACAATGTTCCATTTTTAAAAATCAAAAGAAGATTCACACAGATACACTGCACCTAAAACCCAAATACAATTAATAAATACATATAGTGCGATATGCACTGTAATGAAAATCACATTAATTAAAACAGTCAATATTGATGTAGTTATACCATGCACAACAGGGCAACCTGAACTGCTTCAGGTTGCAGATGTTAAATAAAGAGAATGAATAGTGGGGAGGGGGGCTAAACAAAGAGGTGAGTCTTTAGAGATTTGAAGAAGGAAAATGGAGAATCTAAAAACCAGTCGACACAATTTAAGGTGGATTCTCTGATTCACCGGTGGCCAATGAAGGAAATGCCTAGAATTAGAGACAGAAGTAATTCTGTTAATCAATCAGACTGCTGCATTTAGAACAGCTTGCTAGCTGTTACAATAATGATTTCAGGGATAATTGCATAAAGTGCAATTGGATAGTGAAATCTGGAATTCACCAGAGATCCAACCATCACTACTCAGAGCATAGAAGAGATTGCAGCAAAGTTTCTGCCGTCTGAAGAAAGATGGCTTAATAATCTCTTCTACTTGATTTTTAGTGGCCAAATCAGACAGCCAGAGAACACCCAAGTTCCAAAACGTTCTCAGAAGAAGTTCACAGTCCGAATGGGACATGGGGAGGATAGAGGAGGAGTACTTAGCAGCCCAAATAGAAAAACTTCAGTCTTTGGATGCTTCATAGGGGTTCACAACTGAACCCTTCAGTCACTCACCTACTTGAGGCATTTGGAAAGACAATATAAATCATTGAAAGGACCAAAGACCTTGCGATACGCCTGGTTATCATCAGCATGCAGGTGGAATCTGAGCTGAATTTCTCAAATAGGGGCATCAAAAGCTGAATATGGCTCTCAAATAACAGGAGCTAATACCAGCCCCGGGGAGCTATACAATTACACCATGATTTGGGAAAAAGGGTGCAGTTTACTTCAGATCTAGAAGAGGACAGCAAAGACGAAAACCAGCCAAGTGCCGATTCAGAGACCGCAGTTGGGAGAGGATAATCTCATGATTGATCCTGTTAAATGCTACAGAGAGGTTCAGCAGCACTAGTAGTGACAGGTACGGCCATCAAGGTAGTTTCCATCTCATCTTTTGGACAGAAAACAGATTGCATGCAGTGAAGATTTATGTAAGAGAGGTGTAATTATAACTTTTTTAATGAACAGGGATCCACTTCGTGTAGCACTGAGAGATTTATGAAATTGGCAATAGGGGTTGCTAGAGAGAATGCATGTTGAAGTGTCATCTATGCTGGGATGGCATACTCCTGCGTACAGGATTGTTTCAGAGTAAGCAATAAAGTAGTGTGACAGGGTTGCCGGACACAAATAACCACACTTACTCTGATTGCAAGTCCAAGGGTCTTTATTTCAAATACAGCAGTTAGAATGGCTGTAGGCTCCTAAAAAAGGATTTGTAGGGTCTACCGGGTTCTTGGGGTTTATGCTTTTGGCACTGGGGCTGTCCCTCTCTAACCTGTCTACCCCAGCCTTTCCCCCCTCCCTAGACCAGGCGTCTGTAATGGGATGTTAGTACTTCTGTCACCTGACCCCTACTGTCTGTTCTTCTCCTTACTGGGGCTAATGATGTTTTCCCTAATATGGTGACTACCTGTGACCCTTGTGATCTTCTAGTCTTTCCCTGACCTACCCAGTTTAGTAGTCTTAGGGAGTTAGGGATGGTGCCTTCTTTCACCCGGTATCACTCTTCTATTTCTTACGCCCATTCTCTACACTGGTCTCCACTGATGTTCTCTCACTCCACCCTTTCATCACCACCCTTTGATCTTACTTCTCTTCTTACTCCTGTTTTTACTAACATTCTTACCTTAATCTGCCACTCTTTGTGTATCTCCACTGTTATCTACTCTTCCCTCCGTCCCTCCACTCTACATCCTTGTGGCTATTCTTCTTGTTATTCTCTCTGTCTCTATCTACTAGTACCACTAGTTACTCCTATTCTCCCACTCCTTGTCACTCTTCCTACTCTCCCTCTAGTACTATTACTGCTCTGTTCTTAACACTATCACTCTACTACCTTCCCTCCCTCTAGTCTTATCCTTCACGGCTGTTACAACTGCTACTACTTAATAGCCCATTCTCCCAGTCTCTCTCGCTACTCTGCATCTCTCACTATCACTATCACTATCACTATCACTATCACTCTTCCTACTACCTCTACCACTACCACTCTGCTAATCCTCCTGTACCTCTACTCCTCACACTCGCCACTCTCACACACAATCACTCCACAGACCCCTTCTCTCCAATAGCCTCCGTACTCCTGTGCTCACACCTTCTCTGGTCTCTAGGACATCCTTCACCACCGCCTGTCCTCACCCAACTAATGCACACTAAACCACTCACACATAACTACTTAAATACCCCACCCCCTCACAGTATTGGTCACTTACGTTATCCAACAGCTCACCTGTCTCCCGGGGGTATTGTCCAGGGAAGTCTTGGTGAAGGACTTAAAAGGGAGAGTTGTTCTTTGAGGACTTCCTGATGTATTATTAACATATACAAATCCCTGGTGGTTTAGTGGAGTCACACTGGCCTTCATGGATGCCTTAGTTCTATTTAAATATAACAACTCCCTGGTGAGTTAGTGGGGATGGGGGAGGCCTTTAATTAATAAAAGATTCCCTGGTGGGTTAGTAGTTTTGTGTGCCAATGCGGCCTCCTGCCAGCTGGAGTCACGCTCCTCTTCTCCAGGTGGCATCCGGTGTTGTTGTGCTCGCTGCAAATGCAGAAAGACACAACCGGGCACTGTGCTTGCTTTGTCCCGCTTCACCACCCTCCTTCCAGATCCACCTCCCGTTGCTGTTTCCACTGCGGTCTTCTCAGACATCTTTGCCACCTCCCCACTATCGTTGCTGGCCTCCTGCTGCGGCTTCTCCACCCTGACATTCCTCCATGGGGTACCATCATCTACCAATTGTGGTGGGGTCTGTCAGGTCCCACCACCAACGCTCCAGGTAAGGAGGGGATGGGACGGGGGTCCCACAATCAGGCACTGTAATGGTGCAGAGGTCGTGCTCCCCCCTCCCTCCCCTCACAGGGCCATAACAGCAGCCCTGTCACAGGAAAAAAACATCCTCCATTGTTACTGCATGAAAACTAAAATGAAGTTCAACAGGAAAAAGTTCAATTGAAGATGGAGGAGGGCCATGATTTTTTGTTATCTTGATATTGATCAGTATATCTGTTATTTTGGAGATTAGCGATGGTTCCTTCAGGTACCAGGAGTACTGCAGACTAACAGAAGATTGTACAATTGTAATCAATTTGTTAGGTATATAAATAACTAGGACTATATGGCCCTGTACAATAAAACATTAGCACCCGGGCGGGGGAAGCCAGCCAATGAGATGGCTAGGATCGCGGGCTTGAACCGCCAGTACAAGCCTGTGTGCCGGCCGTCTGATGGCCAGCTCCATCTGCCCCTACAGAGTTCGACCTATGAGAACATTCCGTTCCTACCTGCTATAAACAAGATAAACGAATGAACGCGGCTTGATCATTCTAAGCCCCTACCTATAAAGAACGACTTTTGAAGTACCAATATCTCAATCTGTGAGGTAAGCCTTGTTCTACTGCTTCCTCAGTGTACTTTCCTACATGAATAGAGCTAATCTGTCAGTAACATTCACTAAAACATGCATATTAACTTTGCAGGTCGTAATATAACTCAACTTTGAGTTATCAACAGACCTAGGAGATCGAAAACCTGCTTAATTCAGGATCCCTACCTCCTCAAGAGCCACTCGCTTCCGACAAGACTAGGTAATTAATTATCCTAGCTCTGTCTTATAAATTGAAATTATTATAGAACCAATTGGAATATTCATATCCCTTTTCTTTCTGTTTTTCTGTTTCATATCAACAGTTGCAGAAGGCAGATTCAAACCCGCCATGCAATACCAGCAATAGGAATTGATATCTGATGATATGTATTAAATCCACTTCCTACTGATGTTTGTTTTTACTGTAAGGAATGATTTAGATACAGTGACACTACTCCTGAAGAAAGTTCCCAGAATTATCAGAGAACTGAAACATGTCGAGTTCCAACTAACCATCTAGTGTAACAACTACTAGCTTGATGAAATAACCGCCCCATAATAGGGCTTAAGGATCATTGCAAGCGTAAGATCTATTTTCTGCATAGATCAATATATCTATTCATAGCTACTAGATATTTGTTATCAAAATATCCAAATCAATGTGTCACGACTAAACAGTCTTTCTCTCTTTTTAGACATTGTGTGAATGTTTTACTGTACCAAATGAATCGGGTTGACCCATCATTTCTTAACTCAAAATGTATTTTTTCTACAAACTATTGAATATTAAAATATGACTTTAAATATACCACTTACAGTTTTGATTTAATGAATACAGCTCGAAACTGTTGATATGTGTTAATTACCTTCTGATGTTTTGTAATATTGACCCACCCCCGATAAAAGGTAGAACGCCTACTTAGGTAGTTCTATTGGGTTTCCCTAAAGACGTGTATCAGCTCGATCTGCCACCTTCTCCCCTACCCTCTGTCCCCACACCCCTACTTACCTTACACCACGCATCCACTCCGTCCTTTCGCCTCCTGCAAGCTGCCATGGAAAGGGAAGAGGGGCTCCTTACAGAAAAGGATTTTCCTTCCTACAGCCGGACACAGCACACCTCACGTTGTAGGAAGGAAAATCATTTTATTTTAGCACCCTGGGTTCCTGCTTTGGTAACCCGGGGTGCTAATGGCCTTCATCCAACGTTCCAGGGGCTGGAACGGGGGGTAACAGCCCAGAGCCCGCGTTATCCACCCTCGCTTTGCTTGGGCCGATAACTTGGGCTGCTGTCACAAGACATATTTCCAAAAACATGCTTTCAGGTCCTTGCTAATGATCGTCGTGCAAGTTTGTTGTAATCTGGTCCACCACTGCAGGCTGTAACCGCAAGCAGAATATATGTTCCCATTCAAAACTCCTGCTTTAGCCGTGCCACATACCCCAATAAGCAAATTACAGTACAAATGTCTTCTTGATGACGACCAGGCCCATTGCCCAGATACCAATGTTATTTCACTGTGTCGTGTACTTACATTCACACAAAATAGAATACATGACATATTTGCAAAAACCATGCTTTGAAGTTCTTGCTGACCCTCCTCGTGCTTATTTGCTTATTTGCTTATTTGCTGAAATCCCATCCATCATTTCAAACTGTGCCCAGAAGCAGAATTATTTTTCACATTCAAACCTATCCCAATTTCGAAAAACTTTACCACATAGCCAGTCCGTGGTGGCCATGCCCACGTTAACCCCATTGATGCTGCCTCGTGGTAGCCAGATTGTCTGCCAACTGCCCATGCCCACAGGCTATACCTCACTCACCAAAGGTATATCACTATTTTTTGTACCTACATTATGACACTTTTCAAAAAATAAAACATGGACACATTTGCAAAACCATGCTTTCAGGTCTTTGCCAATTCTGCTTGTACGAGTTTGCTGCAAATCCGCCCATGTTTTTGAAAAGTGTCTAAATGTACGGACAGGAAATAGTCATATAACTTAGCCACCACTTGACAAAATCCATTCAGACTTTGCACGGACATTGAAGGTCGGGTCTATAATCTTTCTGAAAACTTCTGTCTACATTCCTCAAACGGCAACAAAGTTATAACCATCTAGAAATGTTGAGACACCCACTCTAATTTTGCCCACTCTAGACGAAACCCTACCAAACCTTGCAAATACATTCATATCTAAGTCTAAAATCATTGTGCAAACCTTTGTCCAGATTCGTCAAATGGCACCACATTTATAAGCCTTTAAAATGTTTTGGGAGCCTCCCTCTAATTTTATTCCCTCTTGTCAAAACGGCACCACGCCTTGCCATCCAAAAACTGCTTTTCACTAACCCTGTAATGCAAAAATAGGCATAGATGGCCCCAAACATCTCAGATGTTCGTGAACATCACAGGACTGCCCCAGACATCCAGACTATTCGCGTATGTCAGAGTTGAAAATCCAACCGTTTGTTGGGCTTTTTATGGCCATATCCCATCCTCATCACCCCTCACCTCTCCAGAGATTGTTTCATTAGTTTAACAAGTGTAATGTTGTGTTTTTTAATATGTTTTTATATGTCAGCGGACAACGGCAGCTGTCCACAAATCCAACATGGTGGCCGTTTCCAAAAATATGATGTTTTTCGCCATCCAACCAGCGGGCACGTTCGATGTCTGCAGACATCACACTGCCCTCTGAGCCAATCAAGGGCCTGCCCACGGACCAAACAGTGAAGTAAGTCCGCGGATTAAACCCAGATATCACTAATTAATTTTTACCTACTTTTTGGTCATTTTAAAAAGAAACTACTGGACAGATTTACACCAAATTTACAAAAGCAATCTTTCGGGACCAGGCCACCGCTCCTGCCACATTGGTGAAAATACATCCAGGGGTTTGGGCTGTAGGTGTGAGCAACATTTCTTTTCCATTGTGTCTATGGGAAAACCCACAAATGATGGGACCCCCTATAACTTTTCCCCACTGCACAAAACCTCACCAAACTTTGTAGAATCAATTTGATGGCGACATATACTTTTTTTGCACAGTTCTTTAATTCAAGGAAAAAACTTTAGTTGCAGGGATGTGAAGGTGAGAACATTACGCAACAAACCCCCTGAAATTCAGCTTAAGCAACCTTAACTCTGCACCCCCTGTTGCGCAGCCTATGACCACAATGATAGCATCACTGATGACATCACTGATGGTATTCATGGTGACATTACTAATGAGGTCATCTACGACATACACAAAAGTCAATGTATTAAAATGGATACTATTTAAAAATTACTTTTACTTTGTATATTATGGGCCTCATTACGACCCTGGCGGAGTGGGTTTACGCCAGCGTTATTCGCGGCGGACCCGTCCGCCCCACTACGAGATTCCGTAGCGCCATGGAGCGTTTTCCGCCTGGTTTTTCCGGGCGGAGAAATCCATGGCGCTACGGGACCTTGTTGTTAATTACGCCACCGTATTTAACGGTGGCGTAATTAACGCCTTCCCCACTCCCATTATACCCTATGGGGCATAAATGGGAATGGGGAAGGGTAAAATGGGGAATGGGGATTCACCGCCCCGCCAAGGTCGGAATGGGGCGGTCCGCCAACCCCCATGGCGCTATCGGCAGCTTTCCGCCGTGCCCCATGGTGCATTTTGCACCGCGATTTCCGCCAGGGTCGTAATGAGGCCCTATGTGTTTTATTACAATTTTAACATGTTAATCACTTCCAAAAGACACACAGAAAGAAATATACATCTATGTACAAGTTTTCACGCAAATGTATTAAAACTTCATACATATATACATTTAGAGTAATAATCACTTTTTTCCAATACCCATGTATAGACATTTTAAAATATATCCTAATACATAGTTGTTCATTGTTTTAAAGCACCTTCCAAGTCATTTAGAAAATGATACATGTACAAATGTTGCTTACAATAAAACAATTGATTATTTACATATGTTTATCTTAAGACATAGTAAATAATTAGAGTACAGCATTTGTCTCTTACTGTTTATTTCTACTAATTATTTTTGTAAATGTATATACAGGAACATTCTAAGCAGTATATTATTTATAATTCAGATATCATCTTTTAGCAAAGTACTACAAAGGAAAGCTTCACAAGTAGTGATATGATGCATGTGTAGCTGTTTACTGTGTTAAACAATGTACTCATTGCTATTAACTATTCTAAAATGCCAATGACATATGTGGAAAAGTAAGGGTGGTCTAAATATGTGCAAATATCTAGAGTGATCTTATGTCTTGATTCCATAAGTTAAATAATCATTGATGCCATCTATGATGTTATTAGCAATGTCACCAGTCATGCCATCAGTTGTGTCATAGATGATGTCATTAGTGATGTCACCAATGATGTCATCACTGATGGTCATAAGCTGCGCAACAGGGGGTGCGAAGTTAAACTGGCTTTAGTTTAATTTCAGGTGTTATATTGTGTTAATTTCTCAACTTGAATTTCAAAGGTTTTGTAACAAGGTATTGCACACCTTAACGTCCCTGCAACTAAAAATGTTTTCCTTGAATTTCAAATGTTTTGTTATTCCAGTGGCACGGCCTGTGGCTGGTGGGCACAGCCACTCTATATTTTAAAACACCTGCAACCCATCCCTCAAAGACATTCACAAACTGATTTTGACCTGTTTTGACAGTGGTATTGTTATGTATAAAAGATTCCCAATGTTTTAGGTAATGCTCAGTGAGATTAAATTATTTGCCAAGGATCACACATGTTGGTTCAACAGCTTGCTACATATGATATGATATGATATGATAAGGCATTTGTAACGCGCCTATACACAAGTGTTTCAAGGCGCGACAAGGCAGGGGGGGGAACAAGGGGAGACAGACAACGATCTTACTAGGCCAGGTGTCATTCAGATCGCGCAAGTGCAAGGGTAGAGGGGAAGGGAAAAGTGCATGGGGGAAAGGGAGAGGGGAAAGTGCAGTACAGGGTTATAAGCATACAGCATACAGGATAAATAACAAGGGCCAGCTGGTGGCAAGTGCGAGGTAAGTGCAGACAAGTGCTGGGAAGGGGGGCTGTATGGATACAGACACAGTCCCGTAGTGCAGGGGTTGCCGTGGAGGCAGTGCAGGGGAGAGTGGCTGGGCCGAGAACGGTGAATGGCCCAGTTGCAGATTCAGTGCAGTTTCAGTAGTATTAGCAGGGGAGAGGGGGAGAGAAAGCAGAGGCAAAGAGGAAGGTTTTGAGGTGCTTCCGGAACCGGAGGTGGTTCTCCTCAAGTTTCAGGGAGGTAGGAAGGCTGTTCCAGAGGGAGGCCCCTGCAGTGGAAAGAGATCTGCCCCCAACTTGTTGTTTGGAGAAGCGGCTGACCCTGAGGGAGTTGGAGGCGGATGAGCGAAGAGCTCGAGAAGGAAGATATTTAGGAAGAGAGAGTTGAAGGTATTTTGGCCCAAGGCCCCAGACGGCCTTGTGGACAATGCAGAGGGTTTTGAACTTGATCCTCGCAGTCACTGGGAGCCAGTGTAGTGATTTCAGTCCTGGAGAGATACGGTCCCTGGGCTTGAGGCCAAGGACAAGTCTTGCAGTCCTGTTCTGGATGAGTTGCAAAGGGCGGAGAGTAGAGGCGGGCAGATTAAGATAGAGGCTGTTACAGTAGTCCAGCTTAGAGAGAACCAGGGCTCTAGAGACAGTGAGCTTCTGGGGGAAGGAGAGGAAAGGAAGGATACCTCTGAGGAGGTGTAGCTGGTAGTGTGACTTCTTAGATACGTCGGATATGTGAGGAGAGAAGGAGAGTGTGGAGTCGAAGATGACCCCAAGGTTTTTTGCCTTGCAGGTAGGAGTAGGAAGAGGGCCCAGAGAGGCCGGCCAGAGAGCAGCAGGGAAGGAGGGAGTGGGAGTGCCGATGAGTAGAATCTCAGTCTTACTGGCATTAAGGCAGAGGTCGTTGGCGGCACACCATTCCTGGATAGCAGAAAGACAGTCAGAGATGAGGGAAGGAGAAGAGGAGGCCGAGGGTAGCCTGAAAATGAGTTGGGTATCATCCGCATAGCACTGAAAGTAGGGGCAGAGAGCGGCGATGTGGTGGGCGAGAAGTGCCAGATACTTGTTGAACAGCCAGGGAGAGAGGTTAGATCCCTGGGGGACACCACAGGTAGAGAAGAAGATGTCAGAGAGGAAAGACCCCAGTTGGACCTGGGAGGGTCGATTTGAGGAAAGAGGTCAGCCACGTCAGAGCCTGATCAGTGATACCGATACCCCTTCTTTTATGCCCGGTATTTTGGTGACTGTTATGATACATCATACGACCCAACTAACTGCATTTAAGCAGCGCGGAAAAGGGAAAATAATGATCAGCTCCAAGAATAACATATGCCCAGGTACCTTTGGGGCAAAAGTATCTGGGCATAGTGAAAATCGTGCAATAGGGAAAGTGCGCAAGACAAAATAGAATTGGAATTCTAGAAAAAGTAATGAACACCAGAAAAATAACATGAGATAGGAAATGTTCCCATGAATATGCTGACAAAGTATAAAAGGTGCTGACCTTTTAAACCCAGCAATCTGTCCTGAAATATACCCTGGAAAACAAAATCCCAATAAGAAACAAGGGTTTGTGGTCTTGTGGGTAAGTGTCTGCAGTGGGAACATGACAACTGAAGAAAAATCTTGGTACCCAAAGCTTGCCAACCTAAAAAAAACAAGGTGTTGTGTCCGCCCTCTGAAAAAAGTTATGCTGTCCAACCACACGTATCCTTTACTTGTGCACTGAAAAGCAGCCACAATCAGGGGCAAATAACTGCACTAGTGTCCAAAATCACTCATGACCTACTTACCCTCTCATCATTTCCCCTCCTCGCCCCCATGATTTGCTTCTAACAATACTCTCCTTTATGAAGATAACTTGAAAAGTACACATACCATAGTGTCACTCAAATCTATAAATCCTTATTGAACTATTGTAGGCAAAAAGTGTACATTATTTCCCCAACTTGACTGAGAGACTACAAACACCAGAATGCAATTCAGCAAAAGGCAAAAAAATGGTCTGTGAGTGCAAAACCTTCAAGGACTGACAGTAGCACATTGAAAAATGAATTAATGTGGATGCTGTGTGTTTTCTTAGTATGTTATGAGATATTTGAAACTAAGAAAACACGTCCAGGACTGTGGACTGTCGCCCATCCATGCAGTAACCAGGACGTACCCTGCTTAGCTTCAAAGCGAGGAAGGCGCGTTGCTAATTTATTAGTCAACATGGCCTGAGGGGGCTGGCCCCTTCCTCGCTTTGTAGCTAAGCAGGGTTGGTCCCGGTTACTACACAGATGGGAGACCGATGGCTGTCGTGTCACTGGCCATGGGCAGTAATTTTTTCCCCCTGACGTCAGTGCAACTGTAAAAATATCTATTTTTTTACAAAACCTTTTTTTGTATAGCCGCAGGTACAGGGCTAGAGATACCCTTGACTCTCTGAAGTCATATTATAGCTGCAAATATTGAAAAAAAGGCCCACAAAAATGTTTGCCTGTCCCCCCAGGCCCTCACCAAGTGTCCTCCTCCTCTGTGCCTGCTCCCCACACACCCTTGATGGCCTCACCTCCCATCCCCTGCCTACTCCCATTCCTCCACAACACACGCTGTTTCCGTGACGCAGTTGTCAGTTATTCATGGCTATTCTGTCCATAGCCTAGGCTACAGAAAAGCTTTGTTTTGCAAACTCAGTCCCTAAACCCCCTCCAACTCCCAAATTTCACTTGTGTTCTCTTACCCCCCCCTCCCATCTTTAGACTGGAGGTATTTGAATGTTTTTTTACCTACAAATGGCTTTTTTGCTGCATTTCATTTTCCGATAACCTCAACTATATCTGCGGCTATCTCTCGGATCGAGAAAAAATACAGCTGGCGGCTGTTTAATTTCTAAAAACCCTGGGTTTTGGAAATTTACCAAAGATATAGCTATTTATTTAGAAGAAGGGGACACCCCCTTCTCAGTCAAACATTTAAACTATAAAAAACTACTGCACAGAATAACGCTGAACCATCATCGTCAAATAACTTTATTCGTCCAAAGGCCATCAAAGTACATCTTAACATATACATTTGCCAAATATGCAAAGTCGAATTACATCAAAGCATAAGTCAAAAATAAGGGAGAAAGTAACTAACAGCAGTAAAGAGAAGACGGGTAAAAAGAGGCCAACCCTGTTCGGAATTGCCCCCAAACAGACAGTTTGAATGCAATGGGCCCCAGTTCACTTTAGCCCAAAGGGATTAAGTTCACACCAGTTAAAGGGGCATTGGCTGAGATGTGCCCCGAACCACCAGCAACAACTGGTTTGGGATACTTGCTAGTTGAGATCCCACCCTGAAACACCCCACCCTTCCACCCCGTTCTTTCCAAAATCCCTTTGGCCATACTGCCATCTCACTGAATCACAAAAAGGCCTTAAGTCAACACTTTGTGCCCAAGTTGTTTCGGACCTAGTCCAAATACGTCCAGCGGTTTGGGCTGTGCGATCCGGCAAAAATGTACCCTTTTTGTCTATGGGAAAATTAATGGGAAGTAGCCTGCTACTTTGTTTTTTTTCCTTTTAGTTTTCTTAAGTACTTTTTAATTTTTTTTTACAAATCTTTTTCAAACTTTGCATTCTGGGGGGGGGCACGCGCATCCCTAATTGACTTTTCAATCCAAATCCCGGGTACGATTCAAAGGTTATTAGCAATTCATTTTTTCGAGGTTCCTATGGGTGTCCAACTCACCTTAATTATAGGACGGCGACTGCCACCCTATAATATATTATATATATATTACATATATATTACATGGCACAGTAGTGGCCATGTAGTTATGGTTAAGTTGCTGTTTCCATAGGAAGAGCACTTTTTGGGCGGCTTATAACTTCACTCTCCCTGGACGGATCCTCACCAAACTTTGCAAAAAAAGTAGTTGGGTCACTCTGAATTTTGGTGAGGATTCGTCCAGGGGGGGCAAAGTTATAGAGGGGGTCCCAAAACTTTTTTTTTCCCATAGACTGAATGGGAAAAAACTTTGCGCACGGCTGCAGCCCGAACCGCTGGACGGATTTACACCAAATTTGCAGCAGGAGCGGCGGCCTGGTCCCAAAAGCGTGCTTTTGTAAATTTGGTGTAAATCTGTCTAGTAGCTTTTTTAAAAATGACTAAAATGTAAGGCAAAAAAATTAGTGATATCTGCGTTCGCTTCGCGGACGGACTTCCCTGTTCGCTCCGCGGACAGCACCCCGATTGGCCCATGGGCTTGCGTGTTCGCTGATTGGACGGCGAGGGGCGTGGAGCGCGTCAGATTTTCTGTGGGGCCCGCCATCTTGTATTCGCAGTCGACCGCGTACAGCGCAGTGAAACGTGGATAAAAAATTGTATTTAGTGCCGTGTGTTGGTGTGTAAGAGTGTTTGGGGAGGGTGGGGGAGTATGAGATAGGTTCAATGCTTTGTTTTTTTATGTGCTAGATGTTTTTGTTGCGTTCGATTTGTACGCGGAGAACATGGCTGTTCTGACATTTTGTAAATAAACTAAATGGTGGGGTGTTTAGAGGACGGAGTATGTGTCATTTTTGTTCGCAAGGAAGGTAAAAATGAGCTATGAACACTCGCGGTGTACTTAATTGTTTGTAAATACACAAACTGGGGGTGTCCTCAGGACGCTGTCCGTATTGTAATCTGTCTAGTTGAATGTGTTCTAAGAACACTCGCAGTGTCCCGAAATGGTTGCAATTACACAAAATGGGGGTGTTCTGAGAACGTTGTTTGTATTGTTCGTTGTCAGGGTGAAAGTGTTTTAAGAGCACTCCTTTTGTCCGCTAATAGTACAATTTCCTAGGGGCGTCAACCGACTTTTTGTCCACTAAAGAAACGATAAATCCGGCTGGTGTGCGTCGACATTATGTGATAATCCTATGATTGGCACTATTGACCTGGCTGACTTGCTTTTGCGACACTAAATCATATCTCCCGCCACTAAGCCTGATATTATCAAAGCATTCATATTCCCCGCCTCTCTCCGTGACGTTACAGGGTGCGTAATGAAACGCGCCCAGTCGTCTCCAGTACTACGCGACTTTACACAGAACCCAGAAGACAACACACATTATGTCACAACACAGCGCGCCACAATTCAGAATATGAAATTGTGATTTAAAAGCAAAGAGCAAGATTGTAAATGTTGTAAAGTACATTTATTTGACATCAAATGTTTAGAGAATATTCAGCAATTTGCATTTGTCTTTGTTGTCGATCGGCAAAAGTTCATGTTGAGACACGCGATGTTCCTTTGCGGTACAGAGAGTGTTAGATCAGGTTACAACTCAGTGCGCCACAATTCGGAATATGAAACTGTGGTTTAAAAGTAAACAGCAGGATTGTACATTTGGTAAAGTACATTTATTTCACATGAAATGTTTAGTGAATATTCAGCGATTTGCTATTGTCTCTGCTGTCGATCAGCAAAAGTTTATTTGGAGCCGCGCGTTGTTCCTTTGCGGTAGATAGGCTGTTGGTTTATGATAAAAGCAGTAAATGGTCTCTCTGATAATCGGAAGGTTGCTCCAACAACGAGCCATTAGACCACCGTATTGGTTGGTATGTTGTTTGTAGCCGCTAGTACTTCGTAAGGGCATATTGGTCCTTGGCGATTGTCCCATAAAATGGTGAGGGTCATGAAGTTGCATATTTGGACTTGCACCTGGCAGGTGAAGACCCCATCCGCTGGAGTCTGTAAATCGTGACATAGACAAAACGGGGCCACGTACCTGGCTTAAAAAACATAGATTAGTCTCACCAGCCGATCTTCATTAAAAATCATCATTTTATTTATTAGGGCGTGAAACTATTTGCTATCGAAGATAGTGCAACAGAGTATGTTAATAATAAAATAATAATATTTTCCCATTCATATAGCGCTAAGAACCGTGAGGTATCTAAGCGGTGCTTATTATTAACCACGGTGTGTGGTGCTCATTTATCGACCACAGAAGGATGAAAGGCTGAGTTTGGGCTTGCCGGGATTCGAACTTGCGTTAGCAAGCTGTGCACGGATGTCAAAGCAAGCGCTGTACTCGCTGTGCCACTTGACAGGCTACAGCAAAGTGGCACAGCAAGTAGAGCGCTTGACCGCCTATAGACCGGTTAAATTATTTCTATTAACCCACTCTGTGTCGTCTGCCTTTTTCAGAGCCCTCTAAACGACATGGGATCAATTCGGCGGTGATAGTACGCGGTAGAAAACATTATGCCACTTTCAACGAACAAGTTCAACTTCAGCGTTCTTTAATGCTACGCTATTGTAATTATATTTGGTATTAAGTAATGTAAAGGGTTACTTACAGTACAATTGCAATTTCCATTGTCTACGAGTGGTGCAGTCCGAAAATACGACTCTGCGTGTGCCAACGATCTTTCACATAGTGATATAATATGTAAAAGTGGTTTAGTTTCAGAAATGTCAGCTTTATCTTCTCTTACGTTTTAGCAACACTCCTTCAAGAGAAGTCTTTCATCACAATCTCTGTCTGTCAAGGTCAAAACACAATACAACCTTATAGTCTGCTTCGTGAGCCTCTCCGGGGCCCGAGAAAAAAATGAAGCAGCTGACCTTCACTGTGAACGAGCATAAATTCTTACTTTGCAACATTCTGTGTAAAGCCATCTGTAGAAGTTGGTTTTTGCACGCCATGTTTGTATATTGTTTGCGTGATATTAAAAAAAGTTTGTTTAAAGGACGTTATGATTCTAAGTACAGCCGAAAGACCCCTGAAAATAGCAAGTTATGGTAAGCTATGAAAAATAACTCGCGCCAACACCATGCACTGCTAAGACTAACACCCAGGACATCAAAGATGACATCGCAAATGTCATTGATGAAATCACTGATGACATCACATGTGTATGTACTTTTCATGGAATTTGTGTACTAGGGATTTTCATTATAATGTTCCGAAAAAAGTGTCAAGGATATTGCAATAAATATCATACCGTTATTAGTGCTTTAAACGATGCATTTATATCAATAAATAGCATTGTATTATGGGATTCTATGCAGTATACTGAGCTGCTAATGGAGAAAGATAGCATTGTGTGCAGAGTACAAGATAAAAGTATAATATTTGTAATGTTAATATGTAGAATAATGAAATGATAATTGTCCTGAAATGTTGGAAAATTCACAAAATGGGGGTGTTCTGAGGACGTTATTCGTATTGTGTGATTGCTTAGCTGTATGCAATGAGGGAATGGTACAGAGAGTAAAGTGGACGCCATCCGTGGACACCGCGGCTGTTCGTGGACAGGGCGTGGTAAATCCGGGTTTTTCCAGGAAATCCAACATGGAAAGAAGACTGTACGGATCAGCCAATCAGATGTCGAGGTTGTGGATTTGTGTTGAAAGAGTGGAGAAAGTCAGGGTGTTGGTGCTCGGAGATATGTTTGTGCATGGTTTACAGCAGTACGCTGAATGCAGGCATGTTGCAAAGAACTTTGATGTCAAAGGAGTGGAGGTGATGTGGAGCACTGTGCCTGATTGCAATGTACAGGGAATTGTACACGTTTGTGCGGATATGGCCACGATGAACAGTCCGCATGTGGTAGTTTTGCACTATGGTGCTTTCCATTTGGGCAATGTCAGTGCCCCCACTTTGTTGGCTGATTTGGAACGCTTGGTTCAAGCCGTAGTGAAGATCCTTCCAAATGCGAAAGTAATTTTTTCTGGATTACTACCTAGGGCAATATGGGACAATAGTTCAGTTTTTTGTCCTCAGCAAAATATTGCTAGGTGTGTCATCAACCGAGGCATGTGTGCCTTCATGCTTAGAGCTGGTATGTTCTTCTGTAACAATGAGAATATTGATGCCAGTAATGCTGTTAATTTTAAAGAAGATGGCATTTCTTTATCTTTTACCGGAAATGCCTTTTTATTTTGGAATGTAAGGGTTGCTTTGGAGAAGGTTATGTGAAGATTTTAGGAGTAAAGTAAGAAAAAAAAAAAACAAGAAAAAAAATATAAAATAACAGGTGTCTGTCAAGCGTCTGTAAAAAAAATAAAAAAACGGCTCTTTTTAGAGCCAACTTCAAAGGGGAAATGGGGCACACTATTTAAATTTACATTCACCACGCTCAGATTTTCGATGTGTCCGCTGAGGGGGTTAGTATGTTCTATGTTACATGTCAGGGATATTATGGTTAAGTTGTGTTACTAAACACCTATGAAATTCAGTGAAAAAACTTTGTTAAAGGGACGTTATGGTTCCAAGTAAAACCGAAAAACTCTTGAAATTCGCCAGTTATGGTAACATAAGCAACCATAACTCGCGCCACCGTGCATTGCTAACACTAACACCCAGGACATCAAAGATAACATCACAAATGTCATTGATGACATAACTGATGACATCACATGGCTGGCTCTCCCTTTTTATCCCTTAGTGACATATCGAAGCCACATAGTTTTCTACAGTAACAGTCAGGAAGTAAAAATTGAAAAGGTACTATATTTGTAGACTTGGGTTCCTGTCACATCATATATGAAACATGTACGTAGCGGAAGATACAGGCTTGAAAGAGAGGAATCCTTTCTGTGCATGAAGATAATCATTATGGTATCAGCACTTTGTCATAGTTTTATTTTTATTACTCTACCTTCCCTCTATATGCTCATATTTGTATACATTATAGTCACTCTCCATAGAGTGAATGGGAAAAAAATTTCGCTCGCGTCTACAGCCCAAACCACTGGACGGATTTCCACCAAATTTGGACCAGGAGCAGCGGCTTGGTCCCGAAAGCATGCTTTTGCAAATTTGGTGAAAATTCGTCCAGTAGTTTTTTTTTTAAATGACCAAAAAGTAGGTAAAAAAAAATTAGTGATATCTGTGTTCGGTTTGCGGATACACTTCCCTGTTCGCTCCGCGGAAAGTGTCCTGATTGGCCAATCGTCTTGCGTGATGTTCGCAGACATGCAAAGTGTTCGCTGATTGGACGGCGTGGAGCGTGAAGCGCGTCAGATTTTTCGGTAGCGCCCGCCATATTGGATTCGCGGACGTCCCGGACAGCGGAGTGAAACTTTGTTCAAAATGTGTATTTTGTAGAGTGTGTTGGTGTGTAGGAGTGTTTGGGGAAGGTGGGAGTGTGTGAGATAGGATGAAAGTTGTGTTTTTTATGTGTTAGACGTTCTTTTTGTGTTCGATTTGTTTGCGGACATCACGGGTGTTCTGAAATTTTCTAAATAAACTGACTAGGGGGTGTTCTAAGGAGTCAAAATGTGTCCGTTTTGTTCGCAAGCAAAGTGAAACTGTTCTAAGAACACTCGCGGTGTCCGGGGAGTGTTCGTAGGTGGTGTCCTGAGGACGCTGTCCGTATTGTTCTCTGTCAAGTTGAATGTGTTCTAAGAACACGTACGGTGTCCTGAAATGTTTGCAAATAAACAAAATGGGGGTGTTATGAAGACGCTTCTAAGAACACTCGCGGTGTCCGGGGAGTATTCGTAGGGGGTGTCCTGAGGAGGCTGTCCGTATTGTTCTCTGTCAAGTTGAGTCTGTCCTAAGAACACTCGTGGTGTCCTGAAATGTTTGCAAATAAACAAAATGGGGGTGTTCTGAAGACGCTTCTAAGAACACTCGCGGTGTCTGGGGAGTGTTCGTAGGGGGTGTCCTGAGGACGCTGTCCGTATTGTTCTTTGTCAAGTTGAATGTGTCCTAAGAACACTCGCAGTGTCCTGAAATGTTCGCAAATAAACAAGATGGTGGTGTTCTGAAGACGCTTCTAAGAACACTCCCGGTGTCCGGGGAATGTTCGTAGGGGGTGTCCTGAGGACGCTGTCCATATTGTTCTTTATCAAGTTGAATGTGTCCTAAGAACACTCGCGGTGTCCTGAAATGTTCGCAAATAAACAAGATGGGGGTGTTCTGAAGACGTTTTTGAGAACACTCCCGGTGTCCTGGAATGTTCGTAGGGGGTGTCCTGAGGACGCTGTCCGTATTGTTTTCTGTCAAGTTGAATGTGTCCTAAGAACACTCGCGCTGTCCTGAATTGTTCGCAAATAAACAAGATGGGGGTGTTCTGAAGACGTTTTTGAGAACACTCCCGGTGTCCTGGAATGTTCGTAGGGGGTGTCCTTAGGACAGTGTCCGTATTGTTCGTTGTTAAGTTGAAAGTGTTCTAAGAACTATCGCGTTGTTCTGAAATGTTCGTAGGGGGTGTCCTGAAAACGGTGTCCGTATTGTTCGCTTGCAAGCTCAAAGTGTTCTAAGAACACTCACATTGTTCGCGGACATTAAAAGTTTCCCATAGATCATAGTGGAAATGTTTGACTCTATGGATGTGATATGCTGCGGTGGTTGTTGCCAGGGCATAGAGTCTTGGGTGCATGGCCATTTGGCCATGCACCCAAGACTCTATGCCCTGGCAACAACCACCGCAGCATATCACATTCATATTTGTTTATAACTTTGGGTGAAAAACAAATGTATAAGGAACAAAGGTATTAGATACTATGGATGTGATGTGCTGCTATGGTTGTCCTTATTATTGTATACTTACTGTTTGGTCTAGTAATGGGAGTCCATGTTTTTTTTCTTCATTTCTGTGATAAAAGAAAATAGCATGTTAGTATTAGTATTTTGTAATGACTTATTACATTGTATAAGCAATATACTTTTATTTTTTTTCGACCCTCATATTTAGTAGAGTACAAATCAGAGTACTGTGCAATTTGCTCAGTTTCTGTATTTGTTGCTAAAATCATTGGGTCTGTGGGAGAAAAAAAAATCCATGTTGGATTTAAAAAAAAACCTTTTTCTGTTATGCTACAGTTTATTTGTTTGTTTGTTTTCAATGTTCACTTGTTGTTTCTGGCTAATGCTTTATACTTTGCTTTGTTGTATTTCTTATGGAACAGTAACAGATTCTTCATTTGTTTTGATATTATAAAATTTTGGAGCAGTTAGATACCAATTGGCATATTCTAACTGTCTATTTTTTTAATATATTGTAGTGGTTTTCATTTACCTATTTGGATATTGTTAAATTTTGGGACAGTTAGATACCAATTGGCGTATTCTAACTGTGTATTTTTTGGCCTAATTTAGTGGTATTCATTTATCTGATTAGTTGTAGTAGAATCTTTGAGCTGTTAGATAGCTTTTGGAGTATTCTAACAGTTTATATTACTTTAACACACATTTATAATTTTGGGACAGTTAGATACCAATTGGCGTATTCTAACTGTGTATTTTTTGGCCTAATTTAGTGGTATTCATTTATCTGATTAGTTGTTGTAGAATCTTTGAGCAGTTAGATAGCTTTTGGAGTATTCTAACAGTTTATATTTTTGGAATCACAAATTTACTTAAAGGTTTAAATACAGTTTATTTATCAAATTTTGGTTTTAAAAACATCAAATAAGCGTTTGTAAGATTTGCTGGTAATCTCTGCTTTAGAGTAATGGTACTATCATTACATTCAAACCATCCACATTTCTTTTTTATGTATGCAGTGTAGTGCACTGAATTGGTTGTGGCTCCTGCGTGGTAGATTATACCTATTGTTGTGAAGGTTTTCTTACCAAGTGATATTTGACCATGTGTGAATCCAGTCAGCTTGCAGTTGTTTTTGGTACCATCTGCATTGTAACGTAGAAGCATTAGTATTACGTATTTACTATGTTTATGTATTACTAACGTGGAGCGATTATCTGAATTGCAGGTAGAGCATAATCTACCATGGTTTGCATTTTGTACAAGTTGCTGAAATGGAATGGATTCACAATTTGGTATTGATATATATATGAAGCGTTCATTGGGGATTTCTTCTTGTGTCACATTGTTGCAGAGAGTGCATGTATGTTTCCACATGTATGAAATCTGAAAGATTTCATTTATAGGTATGTTCTTGTTTTCCAGTACTTGTAGTAAATACATTAGAAATTCTTGTGGATCTTCCTGTGAGTTTATAGTGAATTTCACCATTCCAGCACAGTAGTCCAATTGTCGTCTTATTCCAAAAACACTATATGTGTTGTCAGGATTGTTTGCTGAATTTCTGTGAAGTACTAACATTTGCAAACACAATGGGTTTGTACTCTGTGAGTAAATGTTGTCAACAATTGGTGGTAATTGAAATAGAATATTCATTGCTACATTTGCATAGCAACTTACACCAACTATATTTGAGAATTTAAATGGTCCAGGTAGTTCTGTATCTAACTGCTTTTTTTGGAGTTTGTCTTCCTTCTTTAAAGAAGTACCTGGTTTACTTTCTCTAATTGATTCTTTTTTGTTTGTGGTACTTGTTGGAGTATTAGTTTCTTTTACTCTCTTTGGAGGATTTCCAGTGACGTCCTGTTGCATTTCAGTTTGATTTAGTTTTCTTTTACAACGTTTTAGTTTTTGTGGAACAGAATATGTGTTTAGATGGGGAGTGTATAGTGAGCGAAGTCTATTATATTCTAAAATGCAAGGAATATCAGCGTTTACTTTACTTGCATCAAAGTTGATTAGAAATAGACCGTCAAGTGTACGTAAGCGTGATAGTGCTACGTAGCTCATGCCTTCTTTAAAGACTGTGTTACCAATATCTATCATTGCTTTGTCTAGGGTAAGACCTTGTGATTTATGAATTGTGACTGCGTATGCAAGAGTTAGAGAAAATTGTTCTCTGCGTACATACATATCTTTGAAGAGAAGGAATCTAGCTGTTGAGTGTCCTTTCCGTTTTACTTCTGAAAGTTTGTCAAAGAGTATATTGACAAACTGAATTTTGTTGTCACGTGGGTATGTTTGAAAGCCAACAACTGTACCCAGTGCTCCATTAACTAGTCCTTGGTCCACGTCAAGGTTACGTTTAAGCATTACTCTGCAATTTAAGGATAATTTTAACATCTTTTCTAAGCCTGCTGTGTTTGAGATTGATTTTTCTAAATTATTTAGTCTTGTTGTGGCTTGGTCACACATGGGTAGTGTCATACCATGTACATCTAGTTTGTCTGTGGCGCTAATTTCCATTATTGGTTGCATTTCTTTACTTAGCATGATTTCATTGAATTTGAAACTGCTTGCAAGAGTTGGCATTAAGGCCATACAATTGACATTTTTGTGGGCTAATTGTTCCATAACATCTGTAGCACATGCATTATCGCCATAAAGTGCATTAATGTGCCGGGTTTTCAATGTTGCTTCTGCTTCTTTAGAAAGTATACCAACTCTCAAACTTTTTAAAATGTTGGCATAAGTGAGATCTGCAGATTGGCACATGTTTTCTGTTAATTCTCTGTATTGGAAATGTTGCCAAAGGTTGACATTTCCAATGCTGCCAACAGTTTTACGGCAGAGTTTGTGCCCTAATGTTTTAAAAATAGGTTCACCTTTTACTGGTGTTAATTGAAGCAGATCTCCAAAAACAATAATGTGTTTTCCTGCAAAGAGCTCTTCATAATCTGTTTTGAGTACTTCTTGTAATCTGAGGTGAATCAAAGCTAACATCAGGTTGGAGACCATGCTCACTTAATCTATTAGTAGCATTTTCATTTGTTTCAATACTCTGCGTAATTCCATTGCAGCTTCTGCAGAAAGTTTGTAATAGTCTAATTTGTTCTGGTGTTCTACTGGTAATAGTAGTAATCGGTGTAATGTAACACCACCTATGTTGTAGGCAGCTAAACCTGTGGGGGCAATGACAACAGCTGACAGTTTGTTGTTTGTCAATTGTTGAAGGAACTTACTAATGATTTTGATTAGGAATGTTTTGCCAGAACCAGCTTCACCACTGACGTATAGTAGTATAGGTTTATAATTATGGCAGGAACATTCTTTATTTTCATGTTTTACACCATGTGCAATTTGTTTTGTTACTTCTTGAAAAATGCTACTTTGCTCATTGTTTAGTTTTAATTGTAGTATAGTTAAGTCTTCCTTATCTTCATACTGACACATGGCGTTTTCTACTTCTATCATAGCTAATTCTGCCTCATTTGTTATTAGTGGTTCTCCCAGTGGTTCTTGGCTTCCTGTTACAGAAGGTTGACTACTGTCAGGAGTATCCTTATCTAGTTGAGCTTGGAGTTCTTCTTCATGTTGCTGTTCATTGTGCAACATTGTTTTGTACTGTGTAAAGTTTACATCAGTTATAGTGCTTTCATTTGCTTTGAAAGCATCCTCACATGAGTCATAGTTATCTAGTAATTGTTCTTCTTTTCTCCATGGTTTGAAGAGTTGTAGCAGGGACATGTAATATACTTCTTTATGTTGAGGAGTCTTCAATGACAATTTGATATGATTAATTAAATTTGGTTTAGTGAGTTTAACTAAGCTGCCTTCACAGTCTGTCACTCTATATTTAATTTTTTTTCATCGGGTTTCATATTATTTTTGTATTTGTAGTTTTGGGCTATTTGGTATAGACACATGTTTTCCAAAGAATTACTTCTGTTTGGGTGGTATGTGTCCAATAAATTGTTTTTTAAAATGTCTTGGCTGTTGGGATCATGTTTGGCTATTGTTTCTATATCTTCATATGATTTTAGAACTCTTTTTCTAGATTTAGCTGGACCAAGACTTAGCCATACTATATTTTCAGATTTACCATACAATGAAGTACCAGTTAAACGATCAGCTGCTTCATAAGATCCACATTCTCTATGGGTGAGCATTTTTATGCCCAAGCTGTATAATTTCTGAGATACTGTTTTATCTGATGACAGGTCATTCCAGAGGTCTTGGAGCTCTGTCTTTTCTGCTTTAGTTAAGTATGCTCTGACATATCGTGCAACTGCAGTAGAATTGTCTGCAATGTACTGCACATCTATGTTTGCATTCCATAAGTGGGCAATGATTGCATTATAATCATTGATATATTTTTCTTCTTCTTTTCTTTTTATGTAATATGTATTTTTAGGTGACTTTCCTATAACAGTATGTCTAACTGAAGACATGAGGTTGTTTACTTGACCTGTATTTGTAACTGGTCTAGGGAAACCAAATCAGCATTTGGTGTAGTATTTGCCTTTGTTTTTGTATTTGCGACGACAATATTTTCCACATTTGTGTCTTTGAAATTGTAAAATGTGTGCACAAAGATCACTATTTATGGCTTCTGATGGAATTTGACAAGTGACATATTTTTCAATAAACTGTAAAACAGTGGCATCACTGTCTTGACCGAATTTAGGAGCATCATTAATCCTTAAAAGCATGTGGATATGTGGTGCTCCTCTGGCTTGGTATTCTTTTCTCCAAAAGAAGTGTTGCACTTCTCCAAGGGGAGGAACAGTTTTATTACAAATAAAATGTAGCATAGCAATGAAGCGATGGTGAAAATATCTTGAAACATTAACAGGATCCAAAGAACAAAGTTCTCCAGGTGTTAGAATATCTATGTTTGTTTTGTTTTTATTTGATATGCGTAGGAAATCATGTAAATCTTCCCATGAATATTCTGCACAACTTAATGTAACAAACCAAGTGGGTGGGCCAAGGTTTCTGATCATACAACGTACATCTCCATGACGTCGAAACCAGTACTCTTAAGTACCACGCATATTTGCTAATAGATTTGTAATATTTTATTGTAAAATCTCATCCTTTTGTTGCACTTTCTCTAATAATTGTGTAGCTGTCATATTTTGAAAGTGTGATCCTGATTTTAATATGTGTGCAACTCCGTAACATAAAGTTGCTAGTTCACTTTCAAAGAGTAGGTGGAATATGTATTCCACATTTTGTCTAAATCTGGGATCTTCAGAATACATCCGTAATGAGCGGTATTCTGAAGCTGATATTTGAATAGGTCTATCATCATATCTTCCTCCTTTGCCAGTTGGAAAGAGTAGAGGAAAAGCACGTGCTTCTATTCTTTTTTCCCATATACTGATTGGCGATCCTTTTGTTTGACTGACTGATAAGTTTCCAGTACATCTTGTACAGTGTCATTACAGTGCAAAGGATGAATTGTATACTGGTCTAAAGTATTTGATATTGTAGCAGGATCTAGTAGCTCAAATTGACCAGCTTCTTGTGTTTCTTCAATTATTTCAGTTGTATCTTTCAAGTTTTCTTCAATATTAATTTCTTTGTAATATTCATTATTCTCTTTAAGATATTGGAAGGCTTGTCTAACTTTATATAAATCTACCAGCTGTTGCCATATTTTTTTGTCTTTTGTAGGTACTCCATTTACTAATATAATTAAAGATTGGTGCATTGGACGTTGCACTCCTAGAGTATGCACATTTTCTTTTAGATTTAATGGTAAATAAACTACTTTTCCACAAATGCCTTTTACCAATTCAGAGGGAGGTAATTTTGCTGTTTTTGGTTGAAGGCGTATTATTGCTTGAAATGGGTGTACTGTTTGAATTATGATGCTCTCATATAAATTAAGTTGTTGTAGAGGTTTTGGTACTGGGTATAATTCCAAATTATTTGTGATAGAACGTGAAGGAGTTTGGTTGTTGTCAAGTTTTGTGGTGCAATAACTGCAAAGTATTAAGGGCTCAGTTATTTCATATTTGTTTTCTGCTAGAATGTAGAGAGCTAATTCAAACCATTTAGAATCTTCATTGTCTTCTATTTTGTATGATAGGTCCACAGTTTTTGTGTTACTTTTATAAAAAATTCTACGGCAACATACACATACATGGTTTGGTACTTCAGCTGATGTACTTTTAAATTTTAGTATTTCTTTTTTATATGTGTTTAGCAAAAGGTTGCCATGTGTAGAATTGTTGCTTAATTGGTTTAAAGCTATTTCATTCTGTAAATGGCTTTCACTTCCAAAATATTTTTTCTGGATATAGTGAATTTCTTCAAGTAGGTCTTTTGCTGTACCATGTAGAAGGATGTTATTTAACTTTGCTAGTGCTAAAGCAGGACTTTTAGCATAGTACAGTTTATAGACTAGATTTCTTATAGTTGAATGATGTGTTGATATCCTTTTGATATCATGGAAAGTGGTTTTACAACTAGGTCCTATAATGCAGGCCAATGAATGTCCTTGTAGTCCTGTGTACTTGCGCACTGGACAGGTATCTATATTTTGCAGTAATTTAATTTTGATTTTGTCTTTGCTTTTTACATATTTATTGAGGAATTGGTGTAAAGATTTGAAACATTGTTTGGGAATGTTACACATTGACGTGCATGGCCATTTGTACACTAGACGTTCTGATTCAGTTGAATGGAGGGGTAATTCTAAGTTTTCAGGGCATATTTTTGTAAGGAGTACTTCTTTTTCCATTATGGTATTGTTCACTTTTTCATAACCTCGACCACTGCTATTTATGGCAATTGTATTCGTTTGCTTTTGTTTGTACGCTTCTTCATTAAAATATGGCTCTGTGCTCGTAGTGTGATTCCATTCACCTCCGCAGATACTTAAGAAGTTCTTTCTGTTGACATTTCGCTTATTGAGAAGTCTTTTTTGTAATGTAGTTATTAGTTTTGTTAGTGGTTTCATTTTGTTTAACAGTAAAATAAATAAATTTCTTTTGAGAAGAATCGCACTGTCCATCAATGCTTCTAAGATTAATTTCCTACGATAGGTTTTAAGCTTTGAACCTGATTTCTGTCCTGTTTTTATAAGATTTTGAAGGACTTTGTGACGGTATATTTTGGCTAAAATACTTTTCTTGGTATGCTTACTTTGCACTATATTAAAATTTGTTTAAGTACTTTTCTCTGTACTGATAGGTGATTTTCTGTTAATTGTTTTTTGGTTTGTTTTACATTTTGATAGAGGAAGCGAGGTTGTTGTACTTGAAACGTTTTGTGTTTCACTAAATGATTGTATTAGCTGTTTTGTTTCAACTTTTTTTACTAATTCTGCTAGAGATGGATGCTCATGTTGGACACCTTTATTTTCATTTGCTCTAATTTTGCGTTGCTTTCTACAGAGTTGTCTTTTGGTAGGCATTCTTTAGGGTCTGTTGAAAAAAATAAAGAAGATATGGGTTGGGGTGTTCTGGAATGTATGTGTGCTGTGTGCATGAGTGTTTGAGTAAGATGATAAAGATGTATGTAATGGTGTGTGATTGTGCATTGGGAACTAAAACTAGTAGGGGTAGGTATTCTTGAATTTATGTGTCACTAAACTGGGGTTCAGATGTCAAAAAAAAGTAAGCTAGTGGTGTGGAAAAGTACAAATCGTAAATGTAATGTATACAATTAAAACAGTTGTTTATTCTATAATATGAAAATTGTAGGGGTTCAGTTGGCTAATTTGAGTGTCCAAAAATAGAAATTTGTGGGCTATTCTGGTTGTAAATCGCTGTTTACAACATGGAAATTTTTGGACAAAATGGTACAAAATCTCTATTTTAAGAAACCAAAATAGCTGGTATTAATGTTATAGTATATTTTATTTAGATAGTTTTAATTTAGATCTTGATGTTTTTAATTTAGATATTGATTTTTTTAATTGAAATCCTCAGTGCCTTCTGTAAAACTATTAAACTAATTTATTTACATAAGATACATTGCATCAGTCAGTGTATATGATATGTTCTTAATGAACAAATTGTATTGAATGACTAACTGTAGCAAAAATAAAATACTTTTACTATGTCTTGTGAAATTTATAATATATTAGTGAATACCACTATTTCTATAAGTAAACTGTTCTAGGTAATAGCGCCTCAATGTCATGTCTTATTTAAAGTAATTAAGTAAATAAATAAATAAAAACAAAAAATATGAAATTGGTTAAGTATTTTTATAAAGGTTTAAACATAGATTGCGTTTGCATGCAATTTTGTTTGAATATATGTAGTCTATATATTTCATTTAAAAAATGTTAGTTTAACATGATTTGAGTGTGTGTGTTTAAAGAAAGTAAAAAGTATAAAGGTGTATAAGTGGTAGTTGATTTTAGGAAATTGAAAAAAGTACAGTAAATTCATTTAACAGATTTTACAAGGTAAAAGTCTGTTTGAAAATGTGTTCATCTACCATAGCTCTCAAGTCACACGCTTTTGGCGGGTGTCACACGCCTTGTAAAGGGCAGACTCACTCGCCAAGCCTCCTGCACGCCCATTCATTCCAATGGGCGTCTCACCCGCTAAAAACAAAATCGGGTGATTTCACCCGCCTGTAAAACAAAAATGGTTGAGAGCTATGTCATGTACTATACAGAAAATATGCATACCTGAAGTTTGTGTTCATGCATATGGATATGCGTGGAGCTGCAAGTAGAAATCTTGAAGACTTGTACAGTATTTGTGGTAGATGCTGCTTGCCAATGATATGACACTTGTACTCAGAGAGATTCAGAGTACATTTGCAGTGCTGATCTATGATGATGCAGTTAGACGTAGAGGTCTTGAATGTGATTGGTGCATGGTCATGTGATTTTTGAGGTACATCCAATGAGGGAATGGCAGAGAGAGTGTAGTGGAAATGGTAGAAGGGCTGTTCATGTTATGATATGTCCGCGGACATGGCGCTAGTTCCAGGACATCGGGAGTTACATCCGGGGATTTTTGGGTTCAGAAGTCATGCAAATGAGAATAAGCACTGAAAGGGATTGGTCAGGAAAGTTTGGTGGGTGTGTTGTGCCAGGAGAGATTTTTTGAGATGCTCTTTATGCTGAGAGAACAAAAGATAGCTATGGCTGTGTGTTTCAGAAAACAGATTGTTTGGATTTTACGAGATTCGTGGATACATTGGTTGAAGGTGCATGCAGAAAGCTGTGGAGTAGCTGTAGATCTTGGATTCCCACATGTGGAAGTACACTGGCATGGAGTACGTGGAATGAAGTGGTTGGATTTGCTACCTCTCTGTGCTACTTTGGAGACAGAGCAACATCCAGACATAATTGTAATTCATTGTGGAGGGAACAGTTTAGGGCATGTGACTGGAATTTTTTTGCAATTTGCTATGAAAGAAGGACTGAGGAAGGTTATGGACATGTTTCCTAATTCGCAAGTGATATTTTCACGGATTGCGCAGAGACAAATGTGGCTTCGTTCTTCTTCATTTGGTCCACAAATGGAAAAAGCAAGGCGCAATGTTAATAAGGCTGTTTGTGGCTTTCTAAGAGATTTTGGAATGTCTTCTTTTCACAATGAAAATATGATGTTTTGTAGTACATACATTTTTCGCAGAGATGAAGTCCATCTTACTTATGCTGGCAATCAGATTTTTCTGAGAAATGTACAAAATGCATTGCGACCTTTTTTGGAATTACAACAACGATTTTGAAGTAGATGTTAAGCATTTACAATTTTTGACTTACAAACAGCACCCAAAGGCTCTTTTCAGAGCCACCACTTCTTCCCAGAGAAAATTACAATGTTTGCGATGGAGTAGTAACCCAATTTTTTTAATGTTCGCGAACTGTTCGCGGACTTCTAAAAAATACAAAGAGCCCTGCTTCATTTATTTTCACTTCTATTTTTTAACTGGGAAAGGCGGCTCTGAAAAGAGCCTTATTTTTTTTTGATTTTTGTAATTTTGTATTTTTTTTGGTTTTTCAGACACGACACAGTAGGACAGGAGGGTAAAGGAGGGTAAAGGGGGGGACACCAACCACAGGGATAAGAAAGGGCGAGCTGAGAGAGGAAGATGTAGAGTGGGTTTTATTTGGGTAGTGAGCAGGTATTCTCGTGCTCTGAGACGATAGTCTCAAAAGCACTCCGAAGTCGCTCCCCCCTGCAGAGTACTGTGTCACAGTACATACATACAACTGTGACCCTCGAAAGGTAAGGGTCATCAGCATTCTGTATGGCCTGTGAGGCAGCTTGAGAAAGACGCTGTCCCACAGAGGTGGTCCTTGTGGTGACAGGATCAGAAACAGAGGATGAAGTAGAGGAAATCAACCTGCTACGTTCTTCGCAAGGTACAACCCTGCGAATAGCCCCAGAGTGAAATGACCTCAGGTGTCGCTTCATAGTAGTGGTCCCAAAGCTGTAGTTACCGTGCTTCCCGCGACTGAGTATCATTTTGCACTCATTGCAGGTAACATGGTTCGCACGAGCCTTAGGACCACTCCCATGAATGGTAAATAACCGCCACACCCAAGACTCACGCCTAGTGCGGGTAGTAAGGATTTCCTCTACCTCATTCTCATCATCCTCTTCTTCCTCCTCCACATCCTCACTCCTGTTCCCCTCTTCAGGCCCTTGGGGAGGTGGTGGTGGTGGAGGGGGTGGTGGTGGTGCTGAAGCAGGTGCAGCACCAAGTGGCAGTTCAGCAGCCAAGGATGCCATGTCGATGATGGTGTAGTCTGCAAGTGGCAGCAAAAATCACTGTGTTCTGAAGAATAGCCAGAAACACAATGGGAATAAGCTCTTGGGCGTGTTCTTTTATAGGGGTGCTTGTGCGCGGTCCACGGACATGCGCACTGTGCGCGGACAGATCGAACACAAAAAAGGATCAGAAAGTTTCAAAACGTATATAGAAAGTCAAGATTGCTATGTCGGACTTGTGGCATGGTGAGATTTTATTGAAAAATATTATGGATTAACTGAAAATCTACTTTTAACTTGTTCGGGGAGACGAACAGTGTCCGCATTTCAGGACACACGATGAGCGTGGGCGCGGTCATATGATCTGTTTGCGAACTAGTCTGCGAAGGAAGCGCCTGTCCGCAGGACACCAAGTGCACGGAGATTGGTTAGCGCATGCGCATTGATGTCCTACGGACACTGTTCGGGTTCTGAAGTAATTAAAAGTGCGTCACACGTGAAACGAATATTTCAGGACACCGCGTGTGTTCTTAGAACAGTTTAAACTTGGTAGCGAACAGTAAGGACAGATATAGTGTTCTTCTGGACACATGTAATTTAGTTTATGTAGGAACATTTCAGGACGCCAATTGTGTTCTTAGAACACTTTCAATTGGGTAGCGAACACTACGAACAGTTGTACTGTTGTTCATGACACATCATTTTTGTGTATTTAGGAACATTTCAGGACAGCAATTGTGTTCTTAGGACAGTTTTAAGTTGATAGCGAACATTAAGGACAGATATAGTGTTCTTTAGAACACTTTAATTTTTGTTTCTTTACGAACATTTCAGGACACCACGGGGCCGATTCATGGAACAAACGTGCGCCGAAAATCTACGCGCAAGCAGGCGCAAGCAGGCGCAAGCAGGCGCAAGCGGAAAAAAAGAGGCGCACGCGCACGCGTGCGATTCATGGAAATCCCTGCGCGTGTCTTCCTCGGGATGTGCGCTAAACCCGTGCATGGCGCACACGTCACTGCAGCATCCCGAAAGACGTGCGCGACGCGCACAGTGAAAGCGCACAACCTCTGTGCATACACTAGAAAGTGGGCGGAACACGGGGCGTAACGCGCGGAATGGGGAACAACTCGCGAAAACAAGGGCGTAACTGGGGATGTACTGCAGGGAAGCAGACGGAACGCCCACACGCATCCGAACCACACGTATTCATGGAATCGAATAGGGCAAAGCCACGCACAGCGAAAGACACGCACAAGCCCAAACACGTCCGCCACACGAAGGCAGGCGGTAGCGTCCCTGCGCATTACAAAAGTGGCAACATACATCAATAGTGCCTGTGCGAGCGGGGCACGTGTATTTCGGGGTTGCGCGGGAAGTTACACACGCGATTGAGCGGGCTACGTGTATTTCAGGGGTTCGCATGAAATTTCTCACGCGATCGGGCCTGGGGGAGCGGGCTACGTGTATTTCAGGGGATCGCATGAAATTTCTCACGCGATCGGGCCTGGGGGAGCGGGCTACGTGTATTTCAGGGGTTCGCGTGAACTTTCTCACGCGATCGGGCCTGGGGGAGCGGGCTACGTGCATTTCAGGGGTTCGCGTGAAGTTTCTCACGCGATCGGGCCTGGGGGAGCGGGCTACGTGTATTTCAGGGGTTCGCGTGAAGTTTCTCATGCGATCGGGCCTGGGGGAGCGGGCTACGTGTATTTCAGGGGTTCGCGTGAACTTTCTCACGCGATCGGGCCTGGGGGAGCATGCTACGTGTATTTCAGGGGTTCGCGTGAACTTTCTCACGCGATCGGGCCTGGGGGAGCGGGCTACGTGCATTTCAGGGGTTTGCGTGAAGTTTCTCACGCGATCGGGCCTGGGGGAGCGGGCTACGTGCATTTCAGGGGTTTGCGTGAAGTTTCTCACGCGATCGGGCCTGGGGGAGCGGGCTACGTGTATTCCAGGGGTTCGTGTGAACTTTCTCACGCGATCGGGCCTGGGGGAGCGGGCTACGTGCATTTCAGGGGTTCGCGTGAAGTTTCTCACGCGATCGGGCCTGGGGGAGCGGGCTACGTGCATTTCAGGGGTTCGCGTGAACTTTCTCACGCGATCGGGCCTGGGGGAGCGTGCTACGTGCATTTCAGGGGTTCGCGTGAAGTTTCTCACGCGATCGGGCCTGGGGGAGCGGGGTACCACTCACCGTCTTCCTTGCGTGTAGTAGAACGCGTAGCCAACACCCGCTGTGAAGTAATAGTGTGTGAACCCCAACGGATGGAAAACACACGCACCGCACGAAAAACACGTACAGAACATAAAGGCACGCGGGATCTCCAAGCCCTGCCAGGGCAACGCCCGTGCGCAAAACGTCACAGACGCGCTCACGCTGTAAGGGCCTTTGGTCCAATGAAATCGCGTGCGCGTGCTGACGCGCTTACGCACTAAGGGCCTTTCCTCGAATTACACGCTGACGTGCAGATTTTTCACGTGCCAAATCACTCCGTATCAAGCTGGCCACGCGAAAACACACGGAAGACCACGCTCCTGCCCAGAAGGCCGAATCACTGCCCCCCAGTGCCCCGAGCAGCCTCCCACGTGCCATCTGCTGCTGCCTGCCTGCCTGCCTGCCTGCTGCCACCGTGCCCTGCCATTTGGTGCCTGCACATCAGCCATCTGCAGGGGTCCAGTTGCTGTGTCCACCCCTGCTGGTACAGAAGACTCCCGACTCGAATAACATCGCTCCACAGCCCAGCCCCAGATTCCCAGTTGCCCACCCACTCCTGCCCCTGGGGTTGCCATGTCGGGCACATCCACATCTGACCCCAGTGGCAACCCCCGGCCAGAGGGGCAGAGGGGCACCAGCTTCACTGCCACCGAAGTTGGTGTCCTGGTGGAGCAAGTCCTGGGGCAGTATGATGCCCTCTTCGGATCGTCCCGCGCCAACAGGGAAGGACGGATAGGATCTGGGCCGACTGTGTGGTTGCCATCAATGCGGAGGGGGTGGCAACCCGCACCATCCAGAAGGTCAAGAAGCACTGGGAGGACTTGAGGTCCAGGACCCTCATGAAGGCCCGGCGCCTCGTGGAGGGGGGCCAGGGCCGCATGAGTTCCATCCAGTTGAGGGTCCTGGAACGCGCACACCCAGCGCTCCACGCCCAGGTCCTTGAGAGGGAGACCCGTCTGGAGTTGAGCGGTAAGTGGCCAAGCATTGCTGTGTGAGACAGGGCATGTTGCAGTGTGCTGGTTGTCTGATACTTGCCTGCATGTGTGACATAGGCCATGTACGCATGTATGTGTGCAGGGACATCATGGGAATGCATGTGCGACCTGTAATGTGTGAACCGCACGGTTGTTGCATGTGTTTGAATGCGACATGGGGAGCCCTGTGCAGATTGCACACATGAGAGCATGGCAGTCTCTGTTCCTGGACATGGGTGGGGGCGAGGGATGGGTGCTGATGCCAGATACATATGTGGTATCCATGTCTGTGTGCCTGACCTGTGTGTCTGTGACTTGTGAGTGCCATGGATGCATGACACATGTCTGTGACAATGTACAGATTCACTGATGCAGCCTAGTCATCCTTGTATGCACTGTGATTGGGGTGTACGAGGCCAGATGGATGTGACTGAGGTGAAGTGTGTGCATGTGATAGGCATGACCCATGATGCATGTGAGTCCCATTACATTGTATGATTCGAGAGTCCATTGGACATGCATTGAAATGTCCATGGCACGCACCATGACTGTCACTGTGTGTGTTTTGCCTGGACTGACACATGTGTTGTGGTGTGACATGATGGAAGTGTACTTTGACAGTGGCACTCATCTGCTATTGCTTCCTGTCTAGGGGACCATTGTACAGTACCCTGATGCTTGTGTTCTATGTCTCCCTCTACGCAGCGGCCAGTGAAGGAGAGGGCGGAGACGGCGCTGTGGAGCAAGGCGGCGGGGATGCCCCCACGGCTGCAGCGGAAGGGGTGGGTGAGCCCCCACAGGGGCCTGCTACGGCGGTAGACGGCGAGGAGCCATCCAGGTTGGTGGTTTCCACAGAGGAGGAGGAGGCCGCCACTGAGGCGCACATGGGGCCTGGTGGGGGCATCCCTGCTGGTGCAAGTGGTGCAGTCCAGGGGCAGGGGCAGGAGACAGCACAGGTCACCGTGGAGGGGCCTGTGCATGTCGCTGTCCCTGAACCTGTGGGTGCACCACCTTGCACCAGCAGGGATGCCCCGTCCCAGGCCCGTCCGCAGGTAGAGGGGATGTCCATGTCATCTGACTCCCCTCCACCTGCGGACGAGGGGACCCCTGGCCGTGTGGAGAAGGTCCTGATTGGGGTCGCGATGCGCACGGCTGTGATTCGTGATGCCGTGCGTGCTTTCCAGGAGGAGCATGCACGTCATCACGAAGAGCACCGTGCCAACGTGGCCCAATTGGGATCGGCCATGTTCGGGGGTTTCCTGCATGTGTCGGCCAATCTGGCGGTCCTCTCCTCCTCTGTGGAGACTATACGCCAGTCGTTCTCCTTGCCGTCTTCCGGCCCAGATGCCACCAGGGCCCCCTGTGGACCTGCCCTGCCCAATGCAGCCAGCTCGGTGGGGATCCCATCCCTGCCACAGTCGGGAGTCAGAGGTCCAGCAGGGGTGGACAACACAGCAACTGGACCCCAGCAGATGGAGGATGTGACGGCATCATCGGGCAGGGCACGTGCACGACGGCGTCGGTGGTTTCCATCATCCTGGATGCCGTCGTGCTGGCAGAGGCAGTGGCGTCGGAGGCAGCAGCAGGCTCGACGTGGGAGGCATCATGGCTCGGGGCCATCAAGATCAGAGGGACAGGCATCGGCCGGAGGGCAGGAGAACCCTGGGATGGTAGTGTCTTCCGTGTGGGAGCAGTTGGTCCAGCGGATAGGTGCGGAGCGGCAGCGGGCGGAAGAGGAGCGGCTCACCATGGTCAGGGCGGAGTTCTCCATGCGTCAGGCGTTAAGGCGGGCTGAGTGCCTCGAGGAAGCTCGCAGGGAGTTTGAGCTGAACATGGGGTTATCCCTGCGAGACCTCGGGGCCAGGACAGAGTCCCGCCTCCAGGACATCGACATGGAGTTCGATGATGCCCTGGCCGGCAACATCACAGAGTGAGCCGCAGGACTTGCCCGCTGCCATTGTATATAGTTATATAGTTAGTGGTAGGTTTCCTTTGAATTATTTTTTTTTTATTTGGTTGCGATTGGACAATGCGCCACTTTTTTGTATATAGTTCAGTTTTTAGTTAGTTGACATAGTTAGGTTTCATTTGGTTGGGCTCATGGACCCGGGATTGTCTTGTATATAGTTCTTCAATGGATTTTTGGATTTATTGGATTTTTTTCATGGACATTCAACTTCTTTTTGTTGTTTTGCTTTGTGGTTTTTCTTATTTCATTTCCATTCTTGTTGATTTTCAATAAATTTTATTTTCATCCTTCAATGTGTCGTATCATCTCATTACTTTCATGCATGTCATGTTGGGTGTTTTAACATTCACTTGCAGCCATTGTGTGTGACAGACATGTGTTCATTTGCATTATTTACATTGGGTGTGTAACATGTAATTGCCTTTGATATGTGGGTGGATGTGATAGTTGGTTGGGCCTTTTGGCAGGGGAGGATGGCCATTACGGACATGATTGGGGATTGTTGGGACCCAGGTGCAGGGGGGCATGGATGGGACATGGGTGGGGGCCTGCTGGGAGGTGCCCCACAGTGCTGGGGGGTGGGGGTGGTGGGGGACATGAGTTGGACATGGGTGGGGGCCTGCTGGCAGGTGCCCCACAGTACTGGGGGGTGGGGGTGGTGGGGGACATGAGTAGGACATGGGTGGGGGCCTGCTGGCAGGTGCTCCACAGTGCTGGGGGGTGGGGGTGGTGGGGGACATGAGTTGGACATGCGTGGGGGCCTGCTGGCAGGTGCCCCACAGTGCTGGGGGGTGGGGGTGGTGGGAGACATGGGTGGGGGCCTGGTGGAGGCTGCCCCTGGTGACTGGGGGGTGGGGGTGCTGGGAGACATGGGTGGGGGCCTGGTGGAGGCTGCCCCTGGTGACTGGGGGGGTGGGGGTGCTGGGAGACATGGGTGGGGGCTGGTGGAGGCTGCCCCTGGTGACTGGGGGGGTGGGGGTGCTGGGAGACATGGGGGGGGGCCTGGTGGAGGCTGCCCCTGGTGACTGGGGAGGTGGGGGTGCTGGGAGACATGGGTGGGGGCCTGCTGGCAGGTGCCCCGCAATGCTGGGGGTGGGGGTGCAAGGGGACATGAGTTGGTGATCATTGGTGCAAGGAGACATGTGCCTTTGCTCGGGGGCATGCCCATGTTGGGTGGGCTGCCTGCGGGACATGACCAGGGATGCAGGGTAGTCCCCTGTGGTGTGGGCTGCCTGCAGGGGCCGTGGAGGGTGTACAGGGAACACCTGGCAGGACCCACACTAGCAAATCACATGTAGGACTCCCCGGCACCCCTGAAATACACGTACCCTGCTGAAATCGCGTGTAAAACTTCGTGCGCACCCCTGTAATACCCACACGCAGCCCAATCGCGTGTGAAACTTCACGCGAACCCCTGAAATACATGTAGCCCGCTCCCCCAGGCCCGATCGCGTGAGAAAGTTCACGCGAACCCCTGAAATACACGTAGCACGCTCCCCCAGGCCCGATCGCGTGAGAAACTTCACACGAACCCCTGAAATACACGTAGCACGCTCCCCCAGGCCCGATCGCGTGAAAAAGTTCACGCGAACCCCTGGAATACACGTAGCCCGCTCCCCCAGGCCCGATCGCGTGAGAAACTTCACGCGAACCCCTGAAATACACGTAGCCCGCTTGCCGTGCTGGTACAGGGTTAGCGCAGCCCTTTGCGCTGGATTGGGGATTTTGATGGCTTTTCCCTGCGCGGAAGGCGTTCTTGGGGGCGTAACTGGCGCTGCTGCAAGGTCGCTGCGCCACTGTGCGCCACGGCTGGTTTTGGTGGCTGGAATCCATGAATACGCTGTGCGCGGAAATGGGTTTTGGCACACGCGGCTGGCGCAGGAATTCGCACGCGCACACTGTACGCCAGCCGCGTGCGCCACTTGTGCGCTTAATTCTATGAATTACCCCCCACGAGTGTTCTTAGAACAGTTTCAACTTGCTAGCGAACAGTACGAACAGGTGTGGTGTTCTTTAGGACACCTCCATTTTCGTTTATGTACGAACATTTCAGAACACTCGCACTGTCCGCGGACACTTTTATTCTTTTAAAAAAAAAAACGGAAACTGTTCACAATACAATATAAAAATTAAACTTTATTTAACATATATTAATAATTTATGGCAGAGAAGGTGAGGCAGAAACAGAAACAAAAACAGGAGAATTTGGGGTTTCAACATGATTGGTATTAGGTGAGGAAGGGATGGAAATCTCATCAAAACGTTTTGGATTATGGAGAGGGTTTGGGGATAAATGACTGGGATATGGTGAGGAGGGACAAGTACATGTGGGGCAATGGTATGACGTTTTTGTTTTAAAATGATCTTCAACAAAAGTTTTTAAATTATTAAAATTGGTCAACAGTAAATCAATTTTTTCTTTTATGTTGTCAAGCGTAGGTAGTTTCTACTTTGTTATGCTCTGTATAAAAAAAAATATATATGTTAAATGTATACAAAATAATAATATTTAAATGGTTTATATTATAAAGTGTTTACCATTAGTTTCACTATCTTGTGACATTTCTTCATGTAGGAAATTGTCCTCTAGCCATTCCAGAGTACTAGACATTTCTGTGAGAAAAAAAAAGGAAAGATAATATATTTTTTAATCTAATACAGAAAGTTTATAAATATATGAGTAACATGAAGTACACTTACTATTTCTGGTAAGATAAGTCCTATGTATTCAGTGGGTCTGGTCTTGTTCTCAGTTCTGTTGTGTCTGTGAGGTAATTATGTTGGAAGCCAATTTATGTTCTTGTGGTATATTCCATTTCAGAACATATTGTACTTAAATGAATGGTTAGTGTGTTACATATATGGGTTACATTTCTTATGTATTACTATATATAATGTGTTTGTGTGCTGCTTTTTGAATTTGTTAAATGTTCTTATATTATGATATAACAATCAAAAATCCCCCCCAAAAGTTTTTAGGTAGTGGTACTGTTCTCCGAACATGTCCGCGAACATTAAAAAATTTCGCGGACATCAAGTTCATAAGAAGAGATCTAGTCAGTTCCATATGACATGTATATAAAGTGAAAGTCATTATTGTTAAGTTTTGCTACTAAAAACCTATGAAATTCAGTGAAAAAAACTTTGTTAAAGGGACGTTATGGTTAAGTTGCGCTACTAAAAACCTATGAAATTCAATGAAAAAAACGTTGTTAAAAGGACATTATGGTTAAGTTGCGCTACTAAAAACCTATGAAATTCAGTGAAAAAAACTTTGTTATAGGGACATTATGGTTAAGTTGCACAACTAAAAACCTATGAAATTCAGTGAAAAAAACTTTGTTAAAAGGACGTTATGGTTAAGTTGGTTATGGTTAAGACATGTGATGTCATCAGTGATGTCATCAATGACATTTGTGATGTCATCTTTGATGTCCTGGGTGTTAGTCTTAGCAGAGCACGGCGGTGGTATATATATATATTCAGTAAAAAAACTTTGTTAAAGGAATGTTATGGTTAAGTTGCGCTACTAAAAATCTATGAAATTCAGTAAAAAAACGTTGTTAAAGGGACGTTATGGTTCCAAGTAAAACCGAAAAACCCCTGAAATTCGCCAGTTATGGTAAGCTAAGCAACCATAACTCGCGCCACCACCGTGCACTGCTAATACTAAAACCCAGGACATCAAAGATGACATCACAAATGTCATTGATGACATCACTGATGACATCACATGTGCATTTAGTTTTCATGCAGAGCCTCCAAAAGGGATTGTCATTATAATATTGGCAGAAATGTATCAGAGATCATTGAAGAACTATCATATGCCAAATAGTTCATTAAGCAATGCATTGCTAAAAAATTCCATTGCATTACTGAGTTCTTTCAGTACATGAACGAACTCATGAAGAAACGTAGGCATTGTCTGCAGCATGCGCTAGAGAGGTGCAATATTCGAAATCTTCCCATGTTGGATACTAAATTGATAAATGCTTCCATTACATAATTTTGCATACTCTGAAACATAAGTATCTACGAATGCTTCCCTTACTGCATAATTGTACTATTACACACAAAACATAAAGAGACCACAATGCATATAAATAGAAGCATATACAGGGAATGTAAAGTAAGCAAAAAAACTGCAGTATTACCAGAAAGTGTTCATAACGGAACTAATTAACTTCATGCACAATAAAGATTCTTGTGTTTCAAGATTCCTTCTTCTCCTATGTATAGGTATCATATGATGTAACTGTACCCTAAGGAAAGTATTGTAAGAACATATGAGAAGAGTAAGGACTACAAATATAGCACGTTTTACTTTTTTAATTCCTGATTGACAGTGAAGAAAGCCACCTGGCTTAGATATGTCAGTGAACACAAAAAGAGGGAGCTAGACATGTAATGTCATCAATGACATTTGTGATGTCATCTTTGATGTTCTGGGTGTTAGTCTTAGCAGTGCACGGTGGTGGCGCGAGTTATGGTTGCTTAGCTTACCATAACTGGCGAATTTCAGGGGGTTTTCGGTTTTACTTGGAACCATAAAGTCCCTTTAACAACGTTTTTTTACTGAATTTCATAGGTTTTTAGTAGCGCAACTTAACCATAACGTCCCTTTAACAAAGTTTTTTTTACTGAATTTACATTTTCATAGTGTACATTTAATAGATGTTTACTAGGATTCCCTTACTTTATATACATGTAACATAGAACATACCGAACACCCTGCTAATGATTTTGATATCCGCGGATGGTCGCGGGCGACATCAACACCACCCAAACACTCAGGGGGTATCTGAAATTGTTCTATCATACCATTTAAACACTGCACAAGTTCAAAAAGCAGCACATAAACACATTATATATAACAATAAATAAGCAGTGGAACCTACATATTTAACACATCAACCATCCATTTAAATACCATATGTAATGAAATGGATTATACCATAACAAAAGAGATATGCCTCCAACATAATTACCTCACAGAAACTGCAGAGCTAGAAGCACCAGAAGACCTACACAACACTATGAATACAACTTTACCAGATTCTAGTAAGTAAACTTCATTTTTCTTATATATTTCTAAAACATTTTATGAGGTACGGTACAATTAATATATTTTTGTTTTTCACACAGAAATGTGCAGTACTTTGGAGTAGCTTGAAGAACATTTTCCACGTGAGGAAATGTCTGAAGACGGTGATAATAATGGTAGACACTTATCTACATAAGCAAATTAATAATCATTACTTTATGTGTACTTAACATATATATATTTATTTTTAACAGACCATACAAACATTGAAAATATTACACCAAAAGACACATTGGAAAAGACTCTGCAATGCATGATATGATATGATATGCCATTTGTAACGCGCCTATACACAAGTGTTTCAAGGCGCGACGAGACAGGGAGGGGGGAACAAAGGGGAGACAGACAACGATCCTACTAGGCCAGGTGTCATTCAGATCGCGCAAGTGCATGGGTAGAGGGGAAGGGAAAAGTGCAAGGGGAAAGTGCAGTACAGGGTTAGTAGAATACAAGATAAATAATAAGGGCCAGCTGGTGGCAAGTGCAAGGTAAGTGCAGACAAGTGCTGGGAGGGGGGGCTGTAGGGATACAGAGACAGTCCCGCAATGCAAGGGTTGCCAGGGAGGCAGTGCAAGGGGAGAGTGGCTGGGCATAGAACAGAAAACAGACATGTTCAAGGAAAATTTCAATGATTTGAAGCAGTTAGTGGAGGACCACATAAAAGAAAACATTAAATACCATTGTCCCACCTGTACCTGTTCCCCCTCTCCATGTCCCAGTGAACTATCCCCAAACCCTCAACACCAAGATAAACGTTTTGATGTGACTTCCATCCCTTCATCCCTCCCATCCATCCTCTCCAAACCCCTAATTCCCCTGTATTTGTATCATTTTCTGCTTCCCCCTCTCTTTCATAAATTGTGTATATGTATATAATAAAAACAATCTAATGTTTCTGTTAATGAAATTCTTTGTCTTATTTTTTTTTTTTAAAAGCAGTTAACATGTCTGTGGACAGCACGCCTGTCTGGCCTGTCCGTAATTAACAAAATGTGGATGTCCTAAGGACACTACACCTGTCCGTACCATTCACAACCAAGATGGAACTGTTCTTAGAACACACCAGCTGTCCAGGATGTCCGTAAATGAACAAAATCGGGGTGTCCTAAGGACACTATACCTCTCCGTACCATTCGCAACCAAGATGGAACTGTTCTTAGAACACACCAGGTGTCCGAGATGTCCGTAAATGAACAAAATGGGGGTGTCCTAAGGAAACTATACCTATCTGTACCGTCCGCAGCCAAGTTCAAACTGTCCTAAGAACACGCGCGTTCTCCGGGATGTCTGTAGTCAAACAAAATGGAGGTGTCCTAAGGACACTATACCTGGCCGTACAGTCTGCAGAACATCTACGCACATGCGCACCACACGCTTAAGTCCTGTAAACATCGCTCCTGTCCGTAACTGTCCGTCTCACTTGTGTTGCACTTTTAATTAGCTTCAGGACCCGAATACTGTCCGTAGAACACCTGCGCGCATGCGCACAACCGTTCCTGTGCATTTAGTGTCCTGCGGACACCCGTTCCCTTCACGGACGTGTTCCTGACGTCATCATGTGACCGCACCCACGCTGAGCGTGTGTACTAATTTGCGGACTCTGTCCGGTTCCCCAACATTTTAAAAGAACTTATTCAGACAATCGAAATAATTTTACAGTAAAAATTCACCATTTCACATGTCCCAGACAATGGCCCTGGCTTTCCACATACCTTTTGTAACTTTTTGAACCTTTTTGAGTGTTCGATATGTTCGCGAGGCGCACCCTTCTTCCCCTATAAAAGGCCACACCCCAGAGCTGATCTTCATTGTACTTCTGGCTATTGCAGATTGACTTTTGCTGCCTTTTCTGCTCTTGCTGAGATTATCTCATCAAGCCTAATGGCATCCATGGCTGCTGTTCCGACATCTGCCTCAGCACCACCCCCAAACCCTCCACCACCACCACCTCCCCAACGGCCTGCCGAGGGGAACACGCGTGAGGATGTAGAGAACAAGGATGAAGAGGATGAAGAGAATGAGGTCGAGGAACTCCCTACTACCAGCACTTGCCGGGAGTCTTGGGTGTGGCGGTTATTTACTGTTTATGGTAACGTACCAAAAGCACGTGTGAACAAGGTCACCTGTAAACAGTGCAAATTGGTGCTGAGTCGTGGGAGACGTGGTCCGTACAGCTTTGGTACAACATCCATGAAGCGATACCTAACTTCGTTCCACAGTGCGGACATTCGCAAGGTTGTACCTTGTGATAAACGTAGTAGGTTGAGTTCCTCTACAGCATCCTCCGTTTCCGCTCCTCTCACCACAAGAGACACTCCTGTGGGAGAGCGATCCCTCCAGCTGCTTCACAGGCCATTCGCGATGCTGTTGACCCTTACCTTTCGAGGGTCATAATATTGTGTATGTACTGCGACGCAGTACTCTGCTTGGGGGAGAGCCTTCGAAGTGCTTTCGAGATTACGCTCACGGAGCATCAGAAGACCTGCTAACTACCTAAGTAAGGCCCACCCTACATCTTCCTCTCTCCACCTGCCCTTTCCTATCCATGTGGTTGGTGTCCCTTCCTTACCCTCCTTTCCCCTCCTCTCCTAGTGTGCGGTGTGTAAAAAAGGAAAAAAATATAAAACAACAAAAATAAAAAAAAGGCTTTTTTTAGAGCCGCCTTTCACAGTTTTAAAATAGAAGTGTCAAATAAACAGTGCAGGGCCTGCATATTTTTTGAAAGTCCGTGGACAGTCTTAGGACATATAAAATTTTGGGGTGCTGCCCTAGCAAAACCAATGCACTTTTCTGTGGGAAGAAGTGGTGGCTCTGAAAATAACCTTTTGGTGGTGTTTTTGTGTGTTTGAAAAACTTGAAATCGTCAACATCTACTGCAAAATAAATCACTCTAATCCCCAAAAAGGTGCAATGCATTTTGTACATTTCTCAGAAAAATCTAATTGCAGGCATAAGTAAGATGGACTCCATCTCTGCGAAAAATGTGTGTGCTATGAAACATAATATTTTTATTGGGAAAAGAGGACATGCCAACATCTCTTAGAAAGGCACAAACAGCCTTATTGACATTGCACCTCGCTGTCTCCATTTGTGGACCAAATAAAGAAGAACGCAGCCACATTTGTCTTTGCGCAATACGAGAAAAAATTACTTGGGAATTTGGAAACATGTCCATGACCTTCTCAAGTCCTTCTTTCATTGCAAATTGCAAAGAAATTCCAGACACATGTCCTAAACTTTTCCCTCCACAATGAATTATAACACAGATCCCATATTTCATCCTTGATGCCACGGATGAATACCCCATGTCGTTGCCCTTGTTATCCCAACTTTACTCGCCGGATCACCATATGCGCCATTAAGGTACACGAGGTACCTATCTACTTCAAGATGGCCGCCCGCCCGAAGTTCGCCGAGCCTAGCCAGGCCCACTACAGCCATACCTTTGGCCCATTGGCTGCCTTGCCCTCTTAAGCTGGATTGGCTGCCGGCAGGCACAGCCGGCCCGCCTCCAACAAGGCCTGCGAGAATAAGGCCGATGCCTGTTCTCTGCCCGTGGTCTTTCCCTGTGATCCCCCCAGCGTTAGCTGCCTAGGAGCAGGAGCTCCTCCATCGAATTCCGCCTCTGCAGGAGCAGCTGGCGGCCGACACAAAGCCCAGCTGACCCCCGATGATTGCGGTCATGCGCGGTAAGTGTTGCGACCACATCCGTACTTTCGCCCTGAAGCGCCACACAGATCCCATATTTCATCCTTGATGCCACGGATGAATACCCCATGTCGCTGCCCTTGTTATCCCAACTTTACTTGCCAGATCACCATTAACGCCATTAAGGTACACGAGGTACCTATCTACTTCAAGATGGCCGCCCGCCCAACCCTGGAAGTTCGCCGAGCCTAGCCAGGCCCACTACAGGCCATACCTTTGGCCCATTGGCTGCCTAGCCCTCTTAAGTCGGATTGGCTGCCGGCAGGCACAGCCGGCCCGTCTCCAACAAGGCCCGCGAGAATAAGGCCGATGCCTGTTCTCTGCCTGTTTACTGCCGATTCTGCGTCTGCAAGGCCCCCTGGACCTCGAACACACACCTGCCAAGGTAACTTTTATCATGCAGTGAAATTTGCCGTAGAGGCCACAACTTATCAGCATCCCATAAACACACCTGACCCTGCTGACTCGATCCTCTGCCCAGCATTTCCTCGTACTGCTTAACCCTACTGCCTGCTACTGCATACTTCTCCCACATGAAAGATATTGTCAATACCTCCCGCGGCCCGGCGGGACGTCAGACCCTTGGAACTATTCTGACCCTAACCTTGCCACGCCTAGTCACTTGGTCCTTTTAGCCTACTGCACTAATAATCTAGGTGCTGCATTTCACCCACTGCTCTGTCTCAAATCTAGGTGATGCCCTGCTCTGTGTTTTTAGCCCACTGTACTGCTGCCTGCGCATTAGCTCACTGTACTGCTAATCTAGGTACTGCATTTTATCCTACTGTACTGCTAATCTAGGTACTGTATTTTAGCCCACTGTGATGCCTCAAATCTAGGTGATGCTCTGCTGTGTGCCTTAGCCTACGGTACTGCTAATCTAGGTGCCACACAGGTATCTGCCACCCAGGCCCTACCTCCAACCTCCGAATTTAAGTGAACCCGGTTTGCACAAGCATCTTAGCCCTACGTTTGAATCCCTGAATTTAGATGAACCTGTTTGCACATGCATTTTAGCCTCACTCCTGATTTCTGAATCTGAGTGAACCCTGTGTACCTAAACTCATTCGCGCAGCCATTGTGTTGCCTTACCAAGCCATTGTGCAGCCCACATCTAGCCACCGTGTTGCCCACACCTAGCCAGTGTGCCGCCCATACCTAGCCATTGTGTTACCACTGCCCATACTTAGCCACTGTGTTGACAGCCATTGTACGCTCTATAGAATGATCCCCATCCTCTTCCTCCTGATCACCTTTGCCCTACAATGACAACAGCAAACCACCCACCGCAGTCTATGCCTACTGCAACGTCAAACTCTGATGACGAGCCCCGACCGACCAGCATCCCAGACACTAACCCACAAACTATAGAGATAAAGATACCTACCACCCACCACCCCATAACAAATATCCCATGCGATACCTTAAGTAGAAATGCAAAATTACGATCTAGACTACCCAAAATCTATGAACCACTAGCCAGACTAGCCACCAAACCTAGCAATACAAGAAACCACCAACGCAATGCCCCCAAACTAGACACCTCCCCCACCAAAAGAGATTCCCACGCTGACAGTCCCACTAACAACCACCGCAAATCAAGCAACAGACCCACCAAAAAGAAAAGCCATGTCACCCCTGCGACACCCAAACCAAACATACCGCTGAAGGGTGCCCTCATTAATGCTAGATCATTGATAGCACATGCCACCGAAATTGCCAATCTCATCCAAATAGGCGATTATGACCTTCTCGCCATAACGGAAAACTGGCTTCACCAAGCAGCAGGACCCGCTTGGATGCTTGCCCTGCCCCCTAACTACAACATTCTCAGAGAGGACAGAACCAACTCTCGCCATAACAATAGAAATGCCTTCAATCACCAAATCTTGTGAATCCTTAACCGCCAAACTCTCAACATCACCCTCCCAATCTATCAATATGCACCTCATCTATAGGCCTGCAGGTCCCATTGGAACCGTTGAGGAGGACATCTCTATGATCCTCTCAAATAAACTAAAAAACTCATCACAAGCCATCCTCCTGGGAGACATGAACTTAGGTTTCAATGACCACAAAGACTTGCAAGCGACTAACATCGCCAATGTCATCACAGAACTGGGATTTACCCAAAGAATCTCACAACCTACCCACGAAAAAGGTCGAACACTCGACTGGGTAGCCAACCACAACTGTAATGTAACAATTACCGATGTCTGCCCACAAATCTGGACAGACCATGCGCTAATAACCTTCCTCATAAATGAAAACACCACCCAACCCAAGGAAATTGTACTGCCCCCACCTACCGACCAGAAATAAAAAAAAACATAACTACAGACAAACTGCTACCACTTATCCTCCCAACCCTAAATTCCTTATCTGAATCGCTAAACCCAACAGCCCTAGTGAACGAATTCAACTTAACCATGGCCTCAGCCTTTTACACTATCGCCCCATTGAAAATGAGAAAAAGCAAGCCCAGAGCACACTTAAATACTTGGTTCACCCCTCACCTCAAATCCCTAAGAATTGAAAAACGCAAATGCGAATCCGCCTGGCGACTAACTCCATCGGAGACTAACAAAATAGCTCTCATCAGTGCCTCTAAGATCTACAAAAATGAAATAAGGAAGGCCAAAAAAGAAAACTTTAACAACAGAATATTACAGGCTAAGTCTGGAACCAAAGAACTATTTCTTATACTAAAGGAACTGGAAAACTCTATCCCTGCTCCAGACAATTGCAATAAAAATAAAACGTGGTGCTCCAACATCCAAAAAGCTCTAAACAACAATGTCGTAAATCTCCCCCCGTCTCACCTGTGATCGGGATCTCCCTTGTTCGGCCGCAGGCCTCTTCCTGTGGGTGTTTCGGGTCTTGAATAGGCTCGCTCGAGCCTCGTCAGGTTGCAGAGCGCGTTCAGAGTTCCGGGATGTTCGTGGTGCCAGGGTGTCCAGGATTAGCGATAACAAGCAATGTAGGGGGGAAATCCAGGAACAGGAAAAAAGGCAAGGAAGGAAGTTAGATAATCAAGGAAACAAATGTAGAGAGCAAACACACGTCGGGTCACTATCGAAGATAGCGTTGAGATGCGCGGACCCGCATGGGCGTGACCAATTTAAAGTACGTGCCACGATGTGAAAGCTAGTGCGTAGCACGGAGCTTGGTACGGCCATGTTGGGAGGAACAAGGAGTACAAGCCCGTCGTGATAATGACCATGAGGTCCAGGAGGGGCAATTTCGCCGAGTCATGACAGCATGCCCCCTCCGAAGACTGGTTCCTCCAGGCTTGCCTGGGTGAATAAGATGGAATCTTCTGAGCAAACGAGGGGTCTTTAAATTAGAAACTGGTTCCCATGTTCTCTCGCTAGGGGGGTAGCCTTTCCACTCGACCAGATATTGTAATCGACCCCTTCTATACCTAGAATCACATATCCTGGACACCTCATATTCCAACTGGTCGTCTACAACAACAGGTGTGGGTTTGAAGGGTTTTCGAGTAGAACTAATGTAGGGTTTCAACAGGGAAGTATGGAAGACTGGATGTATCTTCTTCCAGGAATCCGGGAGCTTAAGTCGGAAGGAGACAGGATTGATGATCTCCTTTTTAGAAAATGGACCATAATAGCGAGGAGCCAATTTGTTTGGTCGTAGATGTCGAGGTACCAGTTTCGAGGCTAGCCAGACTTGATCGCCCACTGAATAGGAAGGTGATGGTCTTCTCTTAGAGTCCGCATATCTTTTGGTTCGAGTCTGGGCCTGTTCTAACTGACCCTTGGCCTCTCTTTGTAAGTCGATCAGCGTCTGAATCCAAGAGTCAAGGGTAGGTACCGGAGTAGATTCTGGGAGAACTGATGGTAAAACAGACGGATGATAACCTTGACTGCAATAGAAAGGGCTGATCTTGAGAGCTGAATGATGTGAGTTATTGTAGGAGAATTCGGTAGGCTAAAGGTATAAGGAGAGACCAATCGTCTTGAACCTTGGTGGTAAAACAACAAATATATTGTTCCAGGGTTTGATTTACTCGTTCCGTTGCCCCATTGGTTTGTGGATGATAGCCTGAAGAAAGGGCACATTGGATTCCTAGAATACGACAGAGATGTTTCCAGAATTGTGAAATATATTGAGGTCCACGATCCAAAATAATCTCGGAAAGGAGGCCATGAAGACGAAAAATATGTTCCAGGAAAATTCCAGCAACTTCTGAGGAAGATGGTAGTTTATACAATGGTGTAAAATGAGCTAGATGAGTGAACAAGTCAATGGTTACGATGATGGTTGTATATCCTCAGGAAGGTGGTAATTCAACAATGAACAAAAAGAAGTATCTATCAGAGCACACCTAATTACTCAAAAACTAAATAACTATTTAGAGAGATTTTATTACAATTCTGGGTGCTGGGGAGGAATACACGCCCTGACACTGGAGCATGTGTTAAACATAAAACAAAAAGTGTCTAAACTTAAAGACACTCCCGTCCCCTGCACACCTTACAAGCTGAAATAAATCAGTCAAATTTCATATGAAATTTGACTGATTTATTTCAGCTTGTAAGGTGTGCAGGGGACGGGAGTGTCTTTAAGTTTAGACACTTTTTGTTTTAAATTCAACAATGAAGTCAGTGGCAATAACTTCCCAGGGTCTGGTTGGCAACGTAGGTTGTAGAAGCGGTCTGGTTGGCAACGTAGGTTGTAGAAGCAGACCCGCCGGCCTCTGATTATCGTATTTGTTCTGACTACCAATTGCACAGGTCTTGATGTATTGAACTACACTGGACTTCATCCCTGGCCACCAGAACTGTCTTTGTATAAGACGAAAGGTGTTGGTTACCCCTCAATGGCCGGAGTGAAGAGTATCATGGCATAGATTCATTACCTTCTGTTGAAGTTCTTTTGTCGGAATAACCACTGAATTGTTCTTGAATAAATATCCTTCCTTGATTGTCAAACGCCAGGGATTTTTCTCGGATATGTCCTTCCAGAGTTCAGATGATTGAGTCTGTACTCTGATTTCTTCCAGGAGATTGATCGCTTGAGCTACAAAGATTGTAGGTGGAAACATTTTAGGATAGATCTTATCCTCCAAGGGAACGTAGTCGGGACGCCGAGAAAGGGCATCGGCAATCATGTTTTGCGGTCCAGGAACATGTGAAATTTGAAATTGATATTGAGCAAAGAAGTAGGCCCATCGAGCTTGTCTACTGTTCCTGCACTCCATGGATTGTAGGACCTGAAGATTTCGATGATCAGTACGGACTTGAACTGGATATTTAGCACCCAGGAGTAGATGTCTCCATTCAGTGAAGGCATGATGAATGGCCAATAACTCCTTCTCCAGAACTGAGTAGTGAGTCTCACTGGTAGTCAGGGTCTGTGAAAGGTAAGCAATGGGATGTTCCAACTTATCATCGGATTCTTGTTTTAAAACTGCTCCTATTGCATAATTGGAGGCATCTGTTTCCACTAGAAAAGGACGATTTATGTCAGGTTGGGCCAGGATGGGGGCCTGAGTGAATTCTTCTTTCAAGCGTTGGAATGCCTTGTCTTGTGGTATAGACCAGTTGAATGGAACGTCTTTCTTCAGGAGATTCTTCAGGAGATTAACAATGGGTTGAACAATCTCGGAAAAGGTGGGAATGAATTTCCGGTAGAAGTTGGCAAGCCCCAGGAAGGACTGTATTTGCTTTACAGATGTTGGGGTGGGCCAAGCCAGTATGGCCTTCACCTTTGAAGGGTCCATACTAATTCCTTCTGAACTAAGGACAAACCCCAGATAGTGAACTGATGTAACATGAAACAAACATTTTTCTGGTTTGGCTAAGAGTTGATTTTCACGGAGACGTTGAAGTACTGCCTTTACATGTTCTTCATGTTTCAAGGAATCCTTTGAGAAGATCAATATGTCATCCAGGTAGATGATAACATTGAGAAATAACATGTCAGAGAACATCCATAAAACGCTGGAAGACTGCGGGAGCATTAGTCAGACCAAAGGGCATGACTAGGTATTCAAAGTGACCAAAGGGTGTTCTAAAGGCTGTTTTCCATTCGTCTCCTTCCCGGATATGAATCAAATGGTAAGCACCTCGGAGATCCAGTTTCGTGAATATCACTCCACCTCTCACAGCTTCAAGGATATCCGAGATCAGGGGTAGTGGGTATCTGTCTTTCAGGGTGTGTTGATTTAGGCCCCGATAGTCCAGGCAAGGTCTGAGCTCTTTGGTATCCTTTTTAGGAACGAAGAACAATGAAGCACCAGCTGGTGATTTTGAAGGTTTTATGGTGCCATTCTCAAGATTAGTGTCTAGGTATTCCCGGAGGGCTCTCTTTTCAGGTTCTGAAAGGATAAACATCCTGCCAAAGGGAATCACTGCTTAGGGTTCAGTATCTATGGCACAGTCATCGGGTCTATGTGGAGGTAAGGCTTGAATGATGGCAGTAGTGAATACATCAGCATACCCTTGATAGATCTCTGGAACTTGTACAATATTGGAAACCATGAGTGGTGTCTCTGGACACCTTGGTAGACTTTTAGGGGCTGTGACTGAGGTATCCAGGTTTAAACAATGGTTCATACAGAACTCTGAGGCCAGGAATAAGGATCCGGCCGTCCAGTTGATATATGGATTGTGCCTTTGTAACCAGGGCATGCCCAAAACCAAGGGGTAATGGGCTGATTTTATAATGTCAAACACAATTATTTCTTGATGATGATTTATGGAAAGATGGATCTCCCTTGTTTGCAGACTTATGGGTCCTGAGGAAAGAGGTCTTCCGTCAATTGCTTCCACTGATTGTGAAAAACTTCTTGCTTCATACGGAATGTTATGACTTCTGACCCAATCTTGATCAATGAAGACTCCCATTGCTCCGAAATCCACCAAGGCCAGTATGGGGTAGACCTTGTCCTTGGATGGTGATAAAAAGGCCTGTAATATCACCAATTTGTTTTGTCCAGGAGAGTTCAAGGATGGAATTGATGTTTCAGCTCTCCCGAAACCTTGCTCCATTTAGGATTGGGAGTTGGCATTTCCTGAGCATCGGGGAGGAGCCAGAGGATATTCTTTAACTAGATGTTTATCCGAGGCACAATACATGCATAAGCCTGTGTGTATTCTTCTTAACCTTTCCTGCGGGGAAATTGGTCCACGAAAGGCTCCAAGTTGCATGGGTTCAGAATCAGTGCTCGGACTCTTGGCAGATTCTGTCCTTGTAGTATTCTCTAGGGAGTTTCTTTGAATTGATACTTTATTCTTTTTCTTTTTGGCCTTTCTTTCTTGGATTCTAAAGTCTATTTGCATAGACAAGTCCAGGAGGGCCTGGAATGAACTAGGACGTGCCACCCTGGCTAGCTCGTCCTTAATCTCTTCATTTAGACCTCTGCGAAACAAAATAAAACTGGCTTCCAGGGGCCAGTCCGCCTCTTTGGCTAGCTGTTTGAATCTGGTAACATAGGTCAACATGTCTTGGGATCCTTGTTGGAAGTCAAGTAGCTTTTCTTGAGCACTGTGAACCAGCTCTGGTCGTTCGAACATGGTCTTGAGTTCCGCGATGAACCCTTCATAATCATCCGGGAGAGCATCCCCTGAATTGAGTAAAGGAGTGGCCCATGTAAGGGCAATACCGGAAAGATGCAATATTATGAAGCCCACCTTAGCCCTAGGAGTTGTGAAATAGTAGGGCTTGAAGGTAAAATGTACCAAACAAGAATCCAGGAATCCACGGTAGGTCTTTGTTGAACCGTCGTATTTATCAACCACTCCTCCCAATAATACGCTGTCCTTGTTCGCGGAGTCGCGTGACAAGACGAGCTGTCTTAGCGCCGCATTCTCGGCTTTTATATTCTGCATCTCTGTGGAAAGTTCTTGCATTCCGCGCATCAGGTCCTGAATAACATTCTCCATGGTAGAATCCGTATTGATCGTTCGGCGTCTCAAACTGTCGTAAATCTCCCCCCGTCTCACCTGTGATTGGGATCTCCCTTGTTCGGCCGCAGGACTCTTCCTGTGGGTGGTTTGAGTCTTGAATAGGCTCGCCCGAGCTTCGTCAGGTTGCAGAGCGCGTTCAGAGTTCCGGGATGTTCGTGGTTCCAGGGTGTCCAGGATTAGCGATAACAAGCAATGTAGGCGGGAAATCCAGGAACAGGAAAAAAGGCAAGGACGGAAGTTAGAGGATCAAGGAAACAAATGTAGAGAGCAAACACACGTTGGATCACTATCGAAGATAGCGTTGAGATGCGCGGACCCGCAGGGGCGTGACCAATTTATAGTACGTGCCACAATGTGAAAGCTAGTGCTTAGCACAGAGCTTGGTACGGCCATGTTGGGAGGAACAAGGAGTACAAGCCCGTCGTGATAATGACCATGAGGTCCAGAAGCGGCAATTTCGCCGGGTCATGACAAACAAAATTGCCACACTCCAAACAAAAATTGGGAAAAAGAAACAAACTATACCCACCTCAACCAATCCAAGTGGTAAACCACCCACCTCCACCAAGCCAGAACACAAATTCAACTTCACCAAAGTAACAATCCTGGAGATTGAAAAAATAATACTTTCGCTCAAACCAACTAACTGTCGAGGCGACATATGCCCAGCCCAACTGATAAAAGACGCGGCCAGAGACCTTTCCCCATTTATCACCAAACGTATTAATGCTTCCTTTGCATCAGGCACTATACCAGACAATCTTAAGCAATCATGGGTCCTCCCCCTCCTTAAAAAGCAAACCCTGGACCCCGCCATCCCGACTAACTACAGGCCAATCACCACGGTACCATTTCTGCTGAAAATCCTAGACAGAGTGGCCTACCTACAGATCCAAAAATATCTGGAGATGCAGCAACTATTAGGTACCAGACAGTCAGGCTTCAGGCCTCAACATGGCACCGAAACTGCACTTATCGATCTCAAAACCCAGGTCGATGAGCTGAGAGATCTTGGAAAAACTGCCCTACTCCTCCTGCTGGACCTCTCAGCGGCATTTGACCTGGTGGATCATGATGTGCTTTGTACCCACCTGGAAACCGCGGCCCACTTCTCCACACATGCCATTGCCTGGATCAGGTCGTTCCTAAGCGGCAGAACCATGAGGGTTTTCTCCACTTCCACAGCGGCTGACCCAGTACCTATCACATATGGCGTCCCCCAGGGATCCTGTGTCTCTCTGACCACGTATAACATCTTCACGAAGCCCCTGTTCGATGATCTGGACCTTCTGGGTGTCACCTACACAAACTATGCAGATGACACTCAGATTCTCATCCCACTTTCGGGGGATTATGAACAGGATTTGGCCTTGGTGAACAGAATATACCTCATCATTCAGGCATGGATGGCCCGTCATGGTCTATCATACTGGGGAACACACAAAATATCAAAAAACTGAACGATAACTACTCATCATTTGTCATAGATGGCAACACCATTAAAGTAGCGAAAGAAGTAAAAACACTAGGTTTTTACCTCGACTCTTGCCTTTCCCTAACAAAGCAGGTGATTGCGATGGCCTCTAGCACCGCTTACACCTGTAAGCTGATTAGAGCAGCTAAACCATATCTATCCACCGCCAGCTGCCTCACCCTATCAAGAGCCTTGGTATTATCCAAATTGGACTACTGCAATGCACTATACATAGGGTCCAATAAACACACACTGCAAAAAATCCAAACCCTGCAGAACAACGCCCTTCATGCCGCCCTAGGAATCCCAAGAAGAGAGCACATCTCAGACGTCAGAAGACAATCTAATTGGCTATCCACAGCTGACAAAATTAAACTCAAAACAGCATCACTGACTTTCAAAAGTATTAATGGCCTAGCCCCCAAATACCTAACAGAAATATTCTAAAGGAGAACTTGTAGCAGACCTACCAGAGAAGCATACACCAACCAACTAGCCGTGCCCCCATTTAAGCTGAGCACAGCCGGAGGCACCAGCTTCCCTGTCAAAGCGGCCCAGCTATGGAACTCCCTCCCATCATCCTTAAGATCTGTCCAATCTTATCCACACTTCAGACTCAATTGCATTAAATGGCTCAAAGAAAATGACCTATAACCTACTAGACTAGGACTATTCACGTCTGACCCACCTGTTAATCTGCAGCCGAATGCATACCGCGTTCATCACCCGCTTAACCCACCTTGCTCCCGACACTCAATGCTTACTGTGTACACATCCCTGTGCACAGTCACCTGCGCATGTAACCACGCATAGTGTCATCACTTACTATTGATACACCCTGTAACCCTCCTGAAATGCGTAACTGTAACACGTACATTGTCATCATTTACTGCTAATGCACCTTGTAACCCTCCTGAAATGTGTAACTGTAACATGTAAGCTTAAAGTATTCTTGAACACGTGCCTGGATACCCTCGGGTCTGGTGCGCACTACAAATAAATAAACAAACAAACATAAACAAATTATGTCTGGATGATGCTCTGTCTCTAAAGTAGCACAGAGAGGTACCAAGTCTAGCCACTTCATTCCACGCACTCCATGCCAGTGCACTTCCACATGAGGGAATCCAAAATCTGCAGCTACTCCACAACGTTCTGCATGCACCTCCAACCAATGTATCCATGAGTCTCCCAAAATCCAGATAATCTGTTTTCGAAAACACGCAGCCATAGCTATCTGTTCTTCTCTCAGGAAAAAGATGTTCTCACAAAATCTCTCCTTACACAACACACCCACTAAACTTTACTGACCAATTCCTAGCTCCGCTCATTCTCATTTGCATGCCTCTCCACCCCAGAATCCCCACATGTAATATGCGCTGTCAGCAGACTACCGCCATGTCCGCGGACATTTCGAAGATCTGAGCATGGTGAATGTATATTTAAATAGTGTGTCCCATTTCCCCTTTGAGATGGGCTCTGAAAAGAGCTGATTTTTTGTTTTTTTGCAGATGCCTGACAGATACCTGTTATTTTGTATTTTGCATGGCATTTCCCAAAAAAGATAAAGAAACACCATATTCTTCAAAATAAAGAGCATTACTCGAATCAATATTCTCATTGTTACAAAAAAACATACCAGCTCTAAGCATGAAAGCATGCATGCCTCGATTGATTGCACACCTAGCAATGTTTTGCTGAGGACAAAAAACAGAACGATTGCCCCATATTGCCCTATGTAGCAATCCAGAAAAAATTACTTTCGCATTTGGAAGGATGTTCATTACTGCTGGAACCTACTGTTCCAAATCTGCCAACAAAGTAGGGGCACTCACGTAGCCCAAATGGAAAGCACCATAGTGCAAAACTACCAGATGGGGACTGTTCATCCTACGCATATCTTCACAAACTTGGAGAATTCCCTCTACATTGCAATCAGGCACAGCGCTCCGCACCACCTCTACTTCTTTAACATCGAAATTGTTTGGCACATGCCTACATTGAGAATACTGCTGTAAACAATGGACAAACATATTTCCGAGCACCAACACCTTGACTTTCTCCACCTCTGCCATCTTCACTACACACACTCTCTTTCTACACAAATCCACAATGTCAACATCTGATTGGCTGATTCCTACAGTCCCCTTTCCATACTGGATTTGCTGGAAAACCCCGGATGTGGCATGCCCTACCCGCGGACAGCCGCGGTGTGCGCGCAGCACGTACCTCTTAGCCAGCCCTTCTACCCGTTCCACATCACTCTCGGTGCCATTCCCTCATTGGATACAGCTAAGCAGTCACACAACCATTCACCAATCACATCCAAGGCCTCTACATCTAACTCAATCATCAGAGTTCCGCACTTCAAATGTAATGTTGATCACTCTGAGTACAAGTCTCATATCATTGGAAAGCACCTATTACAAAAACTACTGTACAAGTCTCGAAGATTTCTACTTACAGCTCCATGCATATCCACATGCATGATTACAAACTATAGGTATGCATATTTTATTCAAAGTACATGTACAACTCTTATGAATCCATATAAATAGAGTAATGCCACAAAACCTGCATAGCCTATACATACATGCCAACGCTCCCGATTTAAGCGCGAGACTCCCCATTTTTCATTGAAAAATCGCATTATTTTTTACTGTCTACCGCATAACCTATACATACATGCCAACCCTCCCGATTTAGGTGCGAGACTCCAGATTTTTCATTGAAAAATCGCAAAATTTTTTACTGTCTCCCACCTAAATTAATGCTAATCCCAATGCAATCCTAAGAGAAAAATAAATGTTCCCGATTGTTGTGGTGAAATCTCCCTCTCAGGGGCTCCCGATTGTTGGCATGACTACCTATAAAATGAACTTATTGAAATTTTTCCCGTCTACTATAATCAACTATCCCTTCCAAACCTGTCTTCTATCTAAAACACAGCTTTAAAAAACCAAGTGAATTTCATGCACTTAAAATTCGACTCATTTGCCAAGCATGTTGAACTAACATATTGTAAATAAAATATAAAGGCTGCACATAGTCAAATGAAATGCATGCATACATTATGTTCAGATATCAAACAAGAATACTACCACAAAAACGTAAAAATCAACGTCTACATTAACATCAGTGCTACAAACACACACAATTACTAACTTTTTTCTTTTACAATTGCAGTGAAGACCACTCTCCTGAAAATCAGCAATTTGCGCACCAAAAAAAACAGCAATTTCTGAACCATTCTGCCCAAAAATCCCCATTTATTAAACAGCGATTAGCAGGCAGAATGGCACACAAATCCCTGTTTTTTTGGAACACAAATAACATACTCAACCCTTAGAATGTTAGTACTACAAAACAAAGAACTGTTTTAATTTTACTATTAATGCTTCTCCTCACCACTAGCTCACTTTCTACTCTCATCTGAACCGCAGTTTAGTTACACACAAATAGAAGAATAGCCTTCCCAACTCATTGTAACTGCCCAATGCAGAATCACATACCACCACATACATCTTTCCCATCATACTCAGACACTCATGCACACAGCACACATACATTGCAAAACGGCCCGACCCATACCTTCTTTTTCTTTTTCAACAGACCCCAAAGAATGCCGACCAAAAAGCAAGTCCGTAGAAAGCAACGCAGAAATAGAGCAAATGAAAATAAAAGGGTCCAAAATAAGCATCCATCTCTACCAGAGTTTGTACAAAACGTTCAAACAAAACAGCTAATACAGTCATTTAGCGAAACAAAACAAGCTTCTAGTACAGAAACTTTGCCTCCTCTATCAAAATGTAAAACAAAACAAAAAATACTTAACAAGAATTCGGCTACCACTACTGCTAAAATTGCTCCTATAAATCTTGATATACTAGCAAGTAACCATACCAAAAAAAGTATTTTCGCAAAAATGTTCTGCCACAGAGTCCTTCAGAATCTTATAAAAATAGGAGACAAATCATGCACAACCCTTCAAACCTACCATAGAAAATTAATCTTAGAAGCTTTAATAGACAGTGCAATCCTTCTCAAAAGAAAGTTATTCATGTTAGTGTTAAACAGAATGAAAGCACTAACAAAACTAACTAGTAAATTACAAAAAAAACTTCTCAATAAACGGAATGTCAACAAAAATAACTTCTTAAATATCTGTGGAGGTGAATGGAGTCACACCACGAGCACAGAACCATATTTTAATGAAGACGCATACAAACAAAACCAAACAAACACAATTGCCATCAATAGCAGTGGACAAAGTTATGAAAAAATGAATAATACCATAATGGAACAAGAAATACTGCTTACAAAAATATCCCCAGAAAACTCAGAATTACCTCTCCATTCAACTGAACCAGAACGTCCAGTATACAAATTGCCGTGCACGTCAATGTGTAACATTCCCAAAAAATCTTTCAAATCTTTACGTCAGTTCCTCAATCAGTATGCGAAAGGTAAAGACTTCAGACATAGTGTTAAAGGTAAATCACCTAAGAACACATATTACATTACAAGAACAGAAGAATCAAAATATATCAATGATTACAATGCAATCATTGCCCTCTTATGGAATGCAAACATAGTTGTGCAGTACATTGCAGACAATTCCACTGCAGTTGCACAATATGTTACAGCTTACTTAACAAAAGCAGACAAAACAGAGCTGCAAGACCTCTGGAATGACCTATCATCAGACAAAACACTGTCTCAAAAATTGTACAGCATAGCATAAAAATGCTCTCTCATAGAGAATGTGGCTCCTATGAAGCTGCAGATTGTTTAACCGGTACTGCTTTGTATGGAAAATCTGAAAATATAGTATGGCTAAGTCTTGGTCCTGCTAAATCTAGAAAAAGAGTTCTCAAATCATATGAGGGCATAGAAACAATAGCCAAAAATGATCCCAACAGCCAAGACATTTTTAAAAACAATTTACTAGACACATCCTACCCGAACAGGAGTACCACTTTGGAAACCATGTGTCTATACCACATAGCCCAAAACTTTGCATACAAAAATAATATAAAACCCGATGAAAATAAAGGTAGATGTAGAGTGGCAGATTGTGAAGGCAGCTTAGTGAAACTTACCAAACAAAGCTTAATTAATAATATCAATTTGTCACTAAAAACTCCTCAACAGAAAGAACTATATTACATGTCCCTGCTACAACTTTTTAAACCATGGAGAAAAGAAGAAGAGATACAAGATAGCTATGATTCCTATGAAGATGCTTTCAAAGCAAATGAAAGCACTATCACCGATGTAAACTTTACGCAGTACAAAACAATGTTGCACAATGAACAGCAACACAAAGAAGAACTCCAGGACCAACTAGATAAGGACACTCCCGACAGTAGTCAACCTTCTGTAACAGGAAGCCAAGAACCACTAGGACAGCCACTAGCCACTAATAGCAAATGAGGCAGAAGTAGAAAACACCACGTGTCACTATGAATAAGATACAGAAGACTTAACTGTACTACAATCAAAACTGAACAAAGAGCAGCGCACCATTTTTGAAGAAGTAACAAAAGAAATTGCACATGGTGTACAACATGAAAATAAAGAATGCACCTGCCAAAATTACAAACATATACTACTATACGTCAGTGGTGGTTCAGGCAAAACATTCTTAATCAAAATCATCAGCAAGTTCCTTCAACAATTGACAAACAACAAACTGTCAGCTGTTGTAACTGCCCCCACAGGTTTAGCTGCCTACAACATAGGCGGTGTCACTTTACACCGATTACTACTCCTTCCAGTAAAACACCAAAACAAATTAGACTATTACAATCTTTCTACAGAAGCTGCAATGGATCTATGCAGAGTGTTAAAACAAACGAAAATGCTACTAATAGATGAAGTGAGCATGGTCTCCAACCTAATGTTGGCTTTGATTCACCTCAGATTGCAAGAAGTACTTAAAACAAACTACGAAGAGCTCTTTGGAGGAAAACACATTATTGTTTTCGGAGATCTTCTTCAATTGACACCAGTGAAAGGTGAACCTATTTTTAAACCCTTAGGACACAAACTCTGCTGTAAAACTGTTGGCAGCATAGGAAATGTCAACCTTTGGCAACATTTCCAATACAGAGAATTAACAGAAAACATGCGCCAATCTGCAGACCTCACTTATGCCAACATTTTAAAAAGTATTAGAGTTGGTGTACTATCTCATAAAGCACAAGCAATATTAAAAACCCAGCACATCCATGCACTTTATGGCGATAACTCATGTGCTACTGATGTTATGGAACAATTAGCACACAAAAATGTCAATTGTATGTCCTTAATGCCAACTCTTGCAAGCTGTTCCAAATTCAATGAAACAATGTTGAAAAAAGAAATGCAACCAATAATTGAAATGTGCTCCACAGACAAACTGGACGTACATGGTATGACACTACCCATGTGTCAACAAGCCACAACAAGACTAAATACCTTAGAAAATTTTATCTCCAACACAGCTGGTTTGGAGAAAATATAAAAATTATCCTTAAACTGTAGAGTAATGCTTAAACGTAACCTCCGTGCCTCTGGATGCTCTAAAGCCACACTGATGGTTATGGAGACAACCAACAGATTCAGTTTGGAGGGTAAGTTGGTTGATAGCCAGCTTCTACAGGAGCTTTCCCAGGAAAGGGTGATGGAGATCAGGTTATAGTTTGCCGGAATAGGCGGGTCGGCAGAGGGTTTTTTGAGCAGAGGCTGTTTGATCAGAGAGGGGACAACTCCAGTGACAAAAGAGAGGTTGCAGAGGTCGGCCAAACCTGGAACGAGAGTGTCAATATTGTCCTTGATGGTTTTGGAGGGGCAAGGGTCCACCTGTTTGGAAGAGGCTTTCATAGACCGGACTAGTCTACAGACCTCATCAGGTGTGACAGGGGAGAGGGAGGACAGAAGAGGTGGAAGAGTGGGGTCGGCCGAAAGGGGCCCAAGAGATGTTGGTGCAGGAGGGGGAGAGGAATAGAGTGTAGACAGGATATCCTGTGTTTTGGTGGTGAAATGGGTGTCCAGGACTGAGAAAAGAGCGTGGTGGGTGCAGTAGAGGATGCAGCTGCAGTAGGGTTGGCCAGCTCCTTGTAGACTTTAAAAAGTTTGGCCGTGTTGTTAGATGCCGCAGAGATGTGGGCTTGAATGTAGACTCTTTTCTTGGAGCAGATGCAGAGTCTATATTGCCTTTGAAGAAGGCAGCAGGCCAGTTTGTCAGAGTGTGCCCCTGAAGATCCCCATTTCCATTCAGCTTCTCTGCACTTGCGTTTAAGGTCAGCCAGATCAGAGTCGTACCAAGAGTTGCACTTTTTTGGCAGGCCTCTGTCAGACGCTCATGACAGGGGCTAGAGTGTCAAGAGTGTTGGAGATGGAACAGTGAAACTTATAGAGGGCTGTATCAGGGTAGAAGTCAGCCACAGGAGTAGAAGGAGAAGAGTAGGTGGAGGCAAAATCATCCACTGACACTCTTTTCATGGGTCAGATTACCTTGAAGGCAGGAGGTGGTGTAGGGTGTGTGTACCATTGCTAAAGGACAAGAGAGCTTTAAGTGAGAAAAGAGAAGAGAATGATCAGTACATGAGAGTGAGGTAGTGAGAGGAATAGAGCGTGGAATGTCTGTGGATATGAGAGCATCCCAGGTGTGGCCAGCAGTGTGCGTTGGACCAGAGGGTAGAATGTAAATAGAAAGGGAGTCACACATTATGCGGAAAGGGCCTGAGAAGTCCAGAGAGTCAAGATGGATGTTAACGTCCCCCAGAAGGAGGAGTTGGGAGGAGGAGGAGAAGAGAGAAGAGACCAGGTCAGCCCATTCCGAGAGGAAGAGGGTACACTGGGCCTTTGGCCGATAGAAGGTGGCCAGAGTAAGAGAGCCAACAGGGGAGAGAGAGAACCTGCAGACCAAGCTCTCAAAGGAGTAGTAGACCTGCATGGGAATAATGGAAACACGGATCCACTCAGGAAATATCAAGGCTACTCCACCTCGTGCTCTGTTGGGCTTAGGCACAGAGAGGATCTTGTAGCCTTCAGAATGAAGCGTATCAAAACTTGTGACAAAGCTGTTCTTAAACCATGTCTTAGTAAGAGCAAGAACATCAAGGTCCAGGAGTTCAAGGAGGTGGCAGATGTCAGAGGAGTGCTTGACAGCAGAGCAAGAGTTTAGTGTGGCAACATGGAGCAGATTGCCTCTTTTGAAAGACTTACGGGGCGCAGGGGGCATGGGTCCCCCCTGAAAGCGGTACAAGTGCCTGAGAGATAGAGATAGGAGGAGGCAGAGGAGGCAAGGACGACAAGGGAGTCAGTGAGGAGGGTACAGGCTAGGGAGCAAGGATAGTGGAAAATGGCAGGGGAGCCAGTGTGGCAGGGGCCGCAGGAGGCAAGAGGGCTCACATGCGGCAACAGTGGGTGGCCAAGGCAGCAGGGAGGAAGAGGCTGTGAGGGAGGAGGTGAGGTTAGCAGGGGGCAATGAAGCCAAGGTGGGTATAGATGGCAAGGGAGCCTCGACACTGTAGAAGTAGAAGGCAAGGGAGCCACTGAGGAGGAAAGGGGAAAGTTTATAAGGCGAGGAAGGAGCCTATCAAAAAGGTAGAGGTTGGGTTGAGGCCCTTGTACCAGGATGGTACCATTTCGATAGACATTTATGATGGCCCTGGAGGTGGAAAAGGAGGCAAGAAGGGCCTCCCAGTGGGTGCCACCATTTATGTGTGAGGAAGAGTAAGGAGAGAGCAAAGACGCCATATGGAGAGTCCATAGGTCGGTAGAAGGAACGACAAAGAGGATGTCGGTGAGAGTCTCTCTAGCGGAAGCACCAACGCAGGTGTCAGCAATGGGAAGGCCTGGGTTGGAGGCCTGTATGACCTTCTTGAGTTTCTTCCTGCCAGACTTAGTGAGGGGTGAAGGATAGGAGAGGGAGAAGGAGTTAGAGCAGATGGGGAAGATAGAAAGTGCCTTAGTGAGGGGCAGAGCAGTTGAGGTACGTCGGAGGAGGTAGGCAAGGAAGGAGTAAGCGCACAGTGTGGGGTACATTTATCCGCCCAGCAAAACTCCCCTACATCACCAAACCACATCTCAGCAGTCCCCAGCAGAATGGCTGAACGGGCTCTGTCGAGCACTATCGCCTTGCATTAAAACTGTGCTTTGCAGTCACCAAAATAATGGCTGCGCTGTCTTACCAGACACACATGGGGCAAGATGAAACACAGAACACCCCGAGAATTGCTGTCAGTATTTTCTTCATTTTTACCAGAGAAAAGAATCCAAAGACAGCGCTGCTATGCTGCCAGCTCAAATCATTTCACTGAAAAAGAAAATATTCTGCCTTTTAAAATGACTGCGCCCTGATGCTCTTTTTCAACTGTTCAACAGTACACATCTCTGATCCAGTGAGACCCAGCTAGGTCCATCCATATTCAGGTTGTACTCCATCAAAAAGGGAGCATTTCTCATTGAATGACAGGCTGTGCCAGGCAAGATCTGTGAAACAACAAAGAACTTCATTTCAGCCGTACGCAAAAACACTTTACTTTTGCAACAGAATATCCCAGATAAATTCTTCACAAAAAGCACTCTCTCTCTCCTAGCTCATTTCAGTTTCAAAGGACCTTATATTTGGACAGATACCTGTGCATTAGAAACATGATGGGGGCTTTGGAAAGGTTCAGAAAATGGATGAGAGGAAGGCTGCATTGTAAAGTGACAGCCAAGGAAAATGACCCATGTGTAAAATTGTGCTTTTACAAACAAGAAAATATCTGTTTAAAGGAACAGACTTGCTTCCTGGTTCAGAAAAAATAAATACATTTGCTGTGAAGCAAGCAAGGAACAGGTATGCAGGACCTGGCTTCAAAGGAATGACTACAGGATCTACCTCCCCCAAGTGGACCAGCATCTGGGGCATATGAATAGGCAAGGTTGAAGCCTCTCGCACCCTCATCAGACAATGCGGCAGTGATCCAGCCTTGGACAAAGGATTTCCAGGATACATAGGTGTGACTTTCTGGTAGCACATCCCCTCCACTCAAACTGGGGAGCTTCAAAGGCAACACTGGACATTTGGCTGTGGGTTGGGAAAAATGCCCTTATTTGGAAGATAAAGCCGGCCCATTTGGGGCAAAAGACTGTTCTTATTTAATAAACTTTAAAGACTTTTATTTCTGCAACTGGAGAACACAGTAATGCAAAGGTTTAACAGTTTAATTGTAATTTTTGTGTCATTAAAACAAGACATTGTAGCTTTCTCTAGCATGTAGGGGATGCCAACGGCAAGAAAATGTAAATCGTGGGGAAAGTATACATGGTGCAACTTTTAAATGTTATGCAAACATGCCCTGTCATAATAGGTACACATATACAAAATTGTAGAATTTTATGCGAAATATTTAACCACCAGAAATTGCGTAAGATTATTAGAAGGGCTAAATGATACTGTATAAACCTGTAAGTTGGAATACCATGCTCTGTGTGAAATATTTCATTTGCCTATGTGATTTTCAAAAGTGCCACAACTGTAAAAAATTGAAATTTATGTCATAACTGATTTTTGGGAAAATTAGCTGTGGGAGGACAATAGGCATTGTAAGCACACACCCTAAAACTGATGTCATGTCCCTGAAGTCCAACCAGCTGACAGGAAGGCAGTGACAGCCATCCCTGACCAATCCAGTTGTTAGAGGTATGTCCAGCCAAAGCCTGCCCCCATAGTATAATCCTGTAATGTCATCCTCCTTTTATAAGGTGGCATCTCAGAGAGACAAAAGGCTGACTGACTATCCTGACAGACTCTCCTGACTTCCTGCTTCAACATCTCTACAGATCCAGACATTACTACTCACCCTGCAGATTCCAGATTCCACTGCCAGGAAAGGGATAGCTGATCCAGACCCTCCTATCCAGGCATAACCACCCTTCAAAACTAAACCCCACAATAAAATCCCACTAATTCAGGGAGAAAGGGGAAAGGTGGCTGAATCCTCATTGGGATTATCCAGCGCTATCTGCTTGCCCTGCTACCTGCTTTATCCAGCTGATGCACCTCGCTATCTATTGAGACCAGACCCCAGTTACCAGCTATCCCCTTCTTGGAGAGCCCGCCGCTGTGCCGTGACCAGATCCTTGTCCTGCTGTCCAGAAACCAGGTTGGCGGTCCCAAATTCCAAATTCAAGTGCTGATTGTAAGTATCACCCCATCCCATAGCAAAACGTAGCATATCCCATTCTGATACTTTGCCTTTGTTCCACCCTATCATTAATCCTGAAAATACCCTGGTAACTTGTTAAAATAGTCAGAATCCTCTGTGCATCCTGTTTTTGATTTCTAGGTGTTAGCGTCATTTTTCCACATCCTCATAATCCATTGTATAAATCCGTAGTCATATTTTGAATAACTTAATTAATTCCCATATAGAGCTGAGCGCGGCGTGAACAGGTTAACTTTGCAAATTAACCTTCGAGCGTACCGTGTCTTTCTTTAACAATCTAGTCACTAAAATATAGCTAAAATGAAACTTGACATTTCCTTTCCAAACCGATTTTCCTTGTTCACTGCTTTCATTATTAAAACTGAATTTCCTTTCCTATTAAAAATCTCATCCTGTCAGTCATTTAGAGTCACCCTTTCACTTTCATATTATCCCTGTGATGTGTGATTTGTTGCACTTGGTGTTCCTTCCAAAGTTGATTTTCTCAATCGTATGCCCATTGCTAGTACATTGCCTTGTAGTTTATAAGTGTTCTGCCTCCTTCAGACAGCCATACTCATTTCTACCTTATTCATTTCACTGCACATGTCAAACAAATATTTACTAATTCAGAGTGCTATTTTGTGCCATAGCAAAGGTTCTTAATTTCGCCTCCCATTTTGTGGAGGAAGGTCAGATTCTAATTCTGTTTGCTGCCTATTATACCTGACTTCTTACTACTCCTTTCTATCCACCCAAAACTCACTGAATCAGGGTTTCAGGGAGCGTTGCAGGGGGAAATCTTAACTGGGGTGCTATCTACCCAAAAAGTAAAATTGCTCCCATTCATTTGTGCTTTGTGTATGTTATAGTAGAAGGTCAAACTAAGAGTATTCTATCATTTTACAGTGTAATTGTCACCCTAGTGGTGATTGCTTCCCAACATTAAATTTGTGTGATTGCATTTGGATGTTCAAAATAAATAAATATTGTATTACCACCCACCGGCCTGGTTAATTGTCCATTGTGGCTGGGGGTATTTGTAGAAGGGGGTGTGAGTGGTCCATTGTGGTTGGGGGTATTTGTAGAAGGGGGTGTGAGACGGGTTGGGTGCCATCTCAATTTGAATTCTTAGAAAGTAAAGTAAAAGTGTATTAATTGTGCGCTGCAGCCTAGCCCATTATAAATAGTCATGGTCTGGTGTGTGACGCCCCATTAGAATCCTTAACAACAGGGAGACACAAACAGGATAGGGAAGAAACAATGGGAAATGAAGAGAGTAAGGGAACAGATAACCGACCGGACATTTCCATGAAAAGCAGGATGTGTGCACAGGTAAAAAACAATTTTTAAACAGCATCAAACAATGCAGGCTGTGAGCACAGCTATATTTGATTTGTATACAGCAGGACACAATGCAGGATGAGAGCACATCTAAATTCGATTTTTTTAGAAGCAGCAGCAAATAATGCAGGGTGTGAGCACAGCTAATTCAATTTTTTAGAAACAGCAGCAAACAATGCAGGATGTGAGCACAGCTAAACTCAATTTTTTAGAATTTAGAAACAGCGGAAACAATGCTAGATGTGAGCACAGCTAAATTCGATCTTTTAGAAACAGCAGCAAACAATGCAGAATGTGAGCACAGCTATATTTTTTGGTCAACAGGTAAAGCAGCACAACAGTACAGGGGTGTAGGCAGTGAGATGAAAGTGCAGGAGGGAAGCAAGTGTTATGGCCTGGTGCTTGAAACAATAGAGAATAGAAGAGGTGCCTTCTGAGATAGTAGGATCTTACATTCGATCCATTCTCGGACTGGGAGCCAGTGTGCTGCTCTCCTGGCTGTGGTGATGTCATCACGCTTGTTGATCCCCAGCGTGGCTATCAGGCCATTGTTTTGAGTTGTTTATAGTTTGTTCAAATTTTGCTCTGAGGTCTCTCCCAGAAGGGCATCGCAATAATCCAGTTTTGCACCAATAATGGCCCAGGCAATGTTTAGGCGGTTGTCAGTTGAGAGGAAGGGCTGGCATGCGTTGATAAAATTGGTCACATAGGCAGCCGAGGAGGCAGTAGCATTGACTTGCAGGGAGAAAGAGTGGCATCAAGGTGGAAACTGAGCGCCTTGACAGATGATGAGACGTAGATGTTGTGACTGTCAATAGTAAATAGCTGGTAGTTTGGGCTGAGCTTGGCAAGGTGGGAGGGGTTTCCGACAAGAAGGAGTTCAGTCTTCTCAACATGGAGACAATCTTTTTGTTTGTAAAATGTCATCCAAATCCGCCAATCAAGTCAAACATTATTAGCAATAGAATTTTCAGACTTCCTATGACTCAAGGCACTCAATTTAACTATGGGACGGCAATTACAGATTAAAATTACAGTGATGCCATCTATGATTTAATTAGTGATGTTACCATTGATGACATCTGTGATGCCATCAGTGTGGTCATAGACTGTGCAACACCTTAACTCTCTCTCAACTAATGGTTTTCACAGAATTTCAGTGGTTTTGTTACACCTTAGTTTCCTCAGGGTCAACTAGCCACGACCTTCGGAGGTGGCCGCCACACATGTTGTACCAATAGTTTTCTTTTGGCCCCACTATTGGCCATGTCACACCATACATTGTTATCAAACACCCATTTCCCCCTGCCCAGTAGATATAGGCACTGCAGATGTTAAACCTTTTTCATTTGATAATTTCACAGTAATCATTTCCAATAAAAGAAATTCCTGCAGTAGAGTGGCGGTTCTTTGATTCCCGTAATGATGGAAACAATTACTCAGAATTAAATACAGGCACTCAACATGTGTCACCCTTCTTTTATTCAGGTAGCCTCACTCCACTCAATTGCTTTTTCCCTCCACAACCTTCCCCATTATCCCATCACTCATTGCTTTGTGTTACGCACATTACTTTTTGAGAGCGACTTGCGACACTGCCGCAGTAATCTCGTGAGATTCCTACGGCCTTCCTGAGATAAACTGATCATTTTCTACCCATAACTGAATCCCCAGACCACCCCCAAACCCACAACTTCTGTGGGTTTCTTCTTTCCCAATCCGGACCTCTAGCCTGATGCGATTGCTATTGGTGTTGATATTTCTATAGCGCCTATGTCCAGGCCATCTAAACACTGTTGTTCAAAACAATTAGTGTTCACATAGGAATTAATACATAAACAGAAGAGTTCTGAATCTCTTTCGGAAGTCGAGAACTTTATTAGAGTAAGGTTGTGGGGGAGTCATTCCAAAGTTTGATGGCATCTTTTTTCCTCCTCCAGATAGTGTTTTGAGTTCTTTCATGTGTGGCTTCTCCCAGTAAAATCACAGAAATCACTTGCAACAAGCAAAACGTAATGCTGACTTTTTATTTCTGAAAAGCCTCTCAGCCTCTTTGCTGCAAAGCACCAAGGTCCATTTAAGTTTTTAAGGAGCAGGGCTCCCCCTCTTCTCTGGCAAATATTTTAAAAACAACTGGATGGATTTACCCTAAACCAGACAGGGAAATTAGGTCAACACTTGCTTTGTGCTCAATTTGTTTCTCATTTGGCCCAAATCTACTCATCACATTTTGTTCCCAAAATGTGTAGTTTGGGGGCCCCTTGACAAACTTCGTTTTGAAAATGGCATCCAAATTCACCCAGCAAGTTAAAAGTTATTAGCAATAGATCTTTGTGGAAACATTGCTGCCTTTTCATTTCTGAAAAGTCTCTCAGCCTCTCTGCTGAAAAGCACCAAACAGCTATTTTTGCGGGAGCAAGAAACATCACCTTCCCCATCGAATATTTTTAAAACGCCTGGACAGGTTTACCCCAAACCTGTCCTGAAAATCGAGTCAACGCTTTATCCCCAAGTTGTTTCTTGCCTGGTTCAATACTGTCCAGTGGTTTTGGCTGTGCGCTTGAAACTAGGCAGAAACAGTGTTTTTTTTTACTTTCTCAATAGCTTTTTTATTTTTTATCAGATCTTTCCTAAACATTCCAGTCTGGGAGTGTGGAAGAGGGAGCCATGAGTACAATTTTGTTTTAAAAATTTCAGCCAAATCATCATACGAGTCAAAAGTTATTAGCAATTCATTTTTTGGGTTTCCTATGGAACTCAATACTCAACAACAACGCGGTTCGCACTGCTTGGTGCTTGTTCGCACAGCTGGTTCGAGCGTGAAAGGCGATTACATTAAGTTCCCGTCCATCATTCATTTCTGTGTTCCTTCAAATGTGCTATCCTACTGAAGTCAAACAGGGCAGCCATTTTATAGTAGAGTCTTATACTTACTCTGTGCTAGCACATTAGACACGTTGACACATGCTACAACCATTAAATACTGGCATAAACAGATGTTAAACATAATATAATATCAGACAACAGCACGTGAAATAATCAACTCATACTGAATTGTACTCATAACAATGTGCGTCCATCATCACGCTTCACATTAACTCAATAATAAAATCACCCATTGAGACCAAAATGTGAACACAAAGATTTGCACTGAATGGATAAAATATCCAAATAGAAAAACAATAAGGAATTATATGCAAATATTAGAGCATCTTGAAGCACGCATAACAGACATATGAATGTCAAAACACAGCATTTAAAACTACATAATTGTTTGTACCACAGCAAACAGTACAATTTGCATGAATACGCCTATGCAAAACCAGGCCACCAAAACATAACAGAAGAAGGGGCAAAATAAATAAAGTGCCTAGTTCTTGGTCATCGAAGATGCATCAGAGAACAGAAAAACTCTTAGCAGCATGTAACCCCACATGAATACAATGCAGCCTTGGCATACCTTTTTAAACCAGATTATTTAGCAGCATAGGATCTGAGTGCTGCTATTACGGCCTCTAAATAAATTGCCAATGACTGCCTGTCACCTAATAGATGTGAAAGCACACAGTAAGGCATGACATTGTGCAGTAAGCAATTACCTGTAAAAGCTGAGTAAAGTGCAAAGTGCTTATCAGCCAGCTATATATATATATATGTATGTATGTTATTTCTTTTTTTCAGTAACAAATCTTTAGCTAAAGGACAGTTAAGGTGAATTAGTTCAGTGCAACATAACCCTTGAAATTCAGTGAACAAATGTTACATGAATGATGACATCAAATATGACAGCACAGATACTCCAGAAAACCTTACACTTTCTCATTCCTTTGGAAACAAATTCAGATAGTCACAATACAAACTTTGACTGTCCTATTTATTCAAAGAGCACTATTTCCAACCTAAACCTTTTCCGTGTGTGTTCTCCCTTTGTTTTCTGTTGGTTGGTTTGTTTTACATTAGTTTTGGGGTTTTTCAGTTTTTTTTGTTTTAATTATTTCAATTTTTTAAATATTTCTGGAGATGGAGACACAACATCCAAGGCACCCAACCAGCAATGAAGAGATCAACCTCATCACTATCCCTGAAGACCTGAAAGATGTGCAGGAAGAGGGCGTTGAATAGGTAGAGCAGCCCGCTCCACCAAGAAGCACCTCTGCAGGCATTTCACACCTTCCCTTTGCTGGCAGTACTTCAAGGTCCCTAAAGGATGCCGAAAAGGAACAGTGCACATTTTGTGGTGAGGTTCACAGGAGAGGATTGTGAGAAACCTGAAGGTGTCTCCCTGACTAGTCCCCGGGGATCTGTCATCCAGGTGGCCAGGACACGGCCATCGCTATTGGATCCAGTTCCTGGGGGTGGACCAGTGAGGGAGGATTACCTTTATGGGCGGTCATTGGGGAGTGGGAGTTGGATACCGATGGGTGAGACACGCTATCCCCCTTCTTTCAACACCTTTCCCCATCCTACCATGTAGGATATTCCAAAACACTACCATCCCTTTCCTGACACGAACAACTTTGCACAACACGAAAGACAACAGAATAACACCAGAGCTATTTACTCGACATGTCCCAATACAAGTGTCAGGCAAAGTCAGGCAGTTGACCATAATCACCCACATCTGACGGCCCTTTCCCTTCCCCACAGGGGTAAAAGGTGGAGCACGAGAGCACAGGATGAGCAAGCAGATCGCACGATGTGAGAGCTAACTCAGCACGGCAGTTCAAGAAGAGGGGAAGACGACGCATACCGAGAGGGTGACAAGGAGAGAAGTGACCTTACCCTTTCCGACCAAGGCCTGTGAAACCTGGATAGAAGGAATCATAAGACTGTAAATAATAGCCAGCGTGTATTGCAGCCGATGTCAATGGTACACAAGACTCTCTTCCTCTAATTACCAAGCCGAGGAGAGACGCTTGTCTCTGTGGTACCAACCTTGACTCCAAAGAGAAAGAAAGCTAAGCGGTTCATCACAGCCGGTGAGCCGAGAAGAGAGTCGATAAGAAACCGAACTTTGTTGAATGAAAAATTGCAAACAGGTCATTTGAACTGTGAAAGGCTTAAATGGCTATTGATGTAAAAGGGGGAAAATCAGCAAAAGAGGAGTCTGTCACCACGTGGGTGCTCATGCAGGAAACTCTGGGCGATTACCCGATGGTAGAAACTAACGTTACCAGAAGGCCTTGAGAAAAGGTGAAAGGGGATCAAAGTGGTCATACAGGTGTCTTGTAAAATCCTCTGTACAGTCTAAAGTCTCTGGCCGACAGATGATCGTGAAGTTAAGGGAAGTGACTCCCACATGACAAAGAGATAAATGAGAAAGGTACAATTGAAAAGATTGGCAAGAGTGACCCCGAAGGAGGGATGCCGATAAAAGGGGGCAAAGTCTAAAATCCGAAATAGAGTATGTTGACAAGAGTGAACCCGACCGAGGAATGTCCACAGTGAAACTGTTTAGTAAAAGTTGGCAAGAGTGAACCGGGCAGAGGGATGCTAACAAAAGGGGGCAAGGCCTGAAGATATGTTTAAAAAGACAGTAAGATTTGTGAATGGAAGTACTATTGCAAGACCAGGGAAAGTGGATTGGATTTGAGCCTGGCAGAGGGAGATCCCGAAAGAAAGGCTTGCGCCCGATCGAGGGAAGTGTAGGGGTCCGAGCCCAAAAGAGGGAGATCCAGGGTGGAAAGTCAGCAACCAACAGTCCATTTGGAAAGGAACTTTTTGTTTGTTTTGTTGTTGAATATATCAAGCCCTCGAAGGCAAGAGACTAACAATCGAAAGAGACTTAACCATCGAAGAACCTGATAGCTGGTATGGAACTGTTGGCTCATGCTGGGAAGGCTCCAGTGTGTGCTGTGCTCAGGAGATCCAACTTGTCCCGTGCTCAAAACTTGGGGAAGGAAGACCCCTAGCAATTACATCCTGACTTATTATTTGTGAACACTTCTTTCTTTATCGAAAACCCTATCCCACACTCTTTCTGTAATTAGTAGTAAAGATTTGGCAATAGTTTATTTTTTAGGATAGGCCTTTTACTTTGACCAGACGCCACACGGACTGCCTTATTTTTCATTTGATGGCCGAAGCTTGCTCCCATCCATCTTAGATTTAGGTTTAGGTAAGGCGTTTTTCCACCCTTTATTTACAGTTTAATAAACACCCTTGAACTGTGATCACTTGTGTCTATCGATTCTTGATTCCATGCCTTCCTTACATGATTCACTAAGGTTCTGGTGCAGAGCTTGGGCCCCACAGCGTTCAACAACCACCTAATTTGTTACCAATAGAGGCAAGTGGACCAACATTTCATGAGCAGGTTCTGGTCACAGGCAATCCACCTTGGTTGCAATGCCCTGCAACCCACCACCTGACCTGCAATGCCACTGGCTGTCAAATTGCTAGTACATTTTCCTTTATAGTTTTTTAATCCCTTTTTCAGGTTTGTTTTTAACTGACTGTTAAATAAAGAAAACAAAAAAATCAAAATAATATCTAATTTCCACCTATCTTTCCTGCATCCACTCCCGCCCCCTCCTATGCCCTCCTTAACCCCACAGCGGTTCTTTTTAGAACCACCATAAAAGTTTTAAAAAAGGTCTAAACTGGGGGAGTGGGTTTAACATTAAGCACTATGGCAACAAACTAACCACCCGCCGTTAAAGGCCCAAATGAAACAAAGATCTATAAATGCAGGCAGCAGTACTTTTACCGATAATCTCGGCCCGCTGCTGTGGATTATATCACCATTTACACCTGTGTAGTTTCCTATGCCGGTGATAGGGGTCTTTAATTGGAAAAAAAAGACACTTCGGGGCACTTCAACACCACGCCCTAGTTCCTGAAATCTGTTTTCTCTATTGATGACTGTGACGTCATGAACAGGGAAACCGATTTCGGAAAGTACTGCACGGCACAGTGTCACACCGTAAGGTCATATGTTTTTTTTTTATTGAACACCCTGAGGTCCATGAAGGTGCTAAGGGTGTTTAATTATTAGAAAAAGCACACTTACCTTACTGCACTCCTTCGGGCGGTATCAGGTAATATTATTCCCATATATAAGGTCGCTGTGCATAATATCGCCGGGAAAAGGTTGTGGTGATATTATATGGGTGACCATATATATGGGGATAGGGGCCGAAAAAAAAAAGGGTTTCGGGGTTGCAGGGGTGTCCCCTGCATGTTCCATGCAATAATGTCCCCACAAAAAACTGCCATTTTTCGACGACATTTTTGCATGGTGATATTTTTGAGGGGACATTATTACATGGAACCCTTCGGGCCACAGCCTAGTTCCTGAAATCCATTTTCTCTGTTGATGACCGTGATGCCATCAACAGAGAAACAGACTTCTGAATGTGTGGCAAAGGACCACACCACATGGTCATATTTGTTGTTTTATTAAGCACCCTTAATCCCGGCAGCTGGGTGCTAATGGTGTTTAATTAAAAAAAAAACATTTAAAATGATTTTGTGGGGTGGAACTGTGCCCTGCAATATCTTTAAAAGTTTATTTCCCTGTTGATGATGTCACAGTCATCACAGAGAAAATGGACTTCAGGAACTAGTGTGTAGCTCTGAGGTATGACACAAGGTAAGTGTGTTTTTGTTTTGTTTTTCCAATTAAACCTTCAGAAGTCAGTTTCGCTGTTGATGTCTTCAACCCAAAGTTAGATATGGTAAGATCATAAAAATCAGGAAACCCCACTGCAACAATGGTCAAGCTTATTTAACCATTTCATAAAACATCATTTGGGACTAAGGAGGAAAGAATAGCGCTTTAATCCTCAGTTAAGCAGCTCTTGTCAATAAAGAAAATGTCATGTTCAAATTCAGAAAATAAAGTCAGCAATGGGTATGAAAATTCCCACCGCTGACCTGCATTTATAAGTCTGTATTTAATAGTGTTCCTGGCAGCATCACATGAAATATTTTTTTGGGGGACAACACTAGATTCACTTACATAAAATATATCGTGCTTTGGGCACCTCCCATTTTAATTAATTATTTCCAAGGCATGGGCAGCCATGTATATACTCAAAACAATATCTATCCAGAAACAATCATCTTGCTATACATGAAACAATATTTGATCTGCAAATTAACTAGGGCCAGTGCAAGAGAATGCAGAGCAACAAAGTTTCAAATCCTAGTCCTGCACTTAAAGACTGATGTCCGGTATTAAGCGTTTTATAAAAGAATAATTAATGGACTATAATCATCTGACTACACGGAACGTGATTTAATCTCTGGATGCATCATAATGCACCCTGCATAAAATCAATGATCTTGCTACACATCGATAAGTTAAAAAACAAAGAAAACTTAGCCCCTATGCCCCCCAAACAGTGTTTTATGTATTATGAGGAAAAACAGTCTGCATAAACATAAAACACACCACTAACTAACATAAATTAATCTTTTCTTACTATACCTAGCAAAAACAAAAATGTTGCTTTTAAAATGTATATCTAAAATTATACATAGGACTCCTGGTTTCAGCAAACCCTGTTGCATCATCTTCAACTGATTAAAAAAGAAGCACATCACACCTCCAAAGCTGATGCTGGCATCAATTCAGACATAATTCCCTTAAACCATGTACCAAAACATATTTAATACAATATTAAACATGCAGTCAAAATCCCATTACAAGAGAACAACATACAAATGTTAATACGATTCCTACCTACACAACTATATAAAGGTATTTAAAAAGGACATGAAGAAACATAAAAACAAGTAAGGCAGAACAATCTATATTATCATTAATAAACAAATCACGTGCCAACAAAACGTCTACCGTTCCCACCTAAAAACAGCCAGGTATGAATGATACATTTGCAAAAACAATACTACAGTGACCCTCAAAGCATATACTTAACAAATGTGTGGCTTTAACAGTACAATGTTATGGATTATTAAACACATAATGCATGCCTGAACATATAAATGTAACCCTTATTTATATAACATAAGCAACTCACATTTAATGCTTCTGATCTAACATGCTAGCCACACAGTACTACTCACCTAGCCACAATTCAGTGTTCATTACAAAAGATGTTAAATTATTTCTTAAACCCACTTACAAGATATTGTCATGACCTGAAAAATGACATAAACTCATTACAGATGAAAAAATGACCACTTTGGCAGACACAAGTTAAAAACAAATCTTAATAAATAATTACATAATTGTAAAGTCAGTCATCACAACACAGCAACCATCTGCTCTCAAGTGCAGACACCAAAAGAAGACATGTGACTTTGTAAGAGTAGTAAAATGAATAAACTACAAATAAAAAGTGCACTCATCACATTACTTTCACTTACGTACGCTTTCCAAACAATCCACACACTCATCCAATCGCAAACACTATATTATCACAATAGGAAAGACCAGCTATCTTTATTGATAACAATTGCCAGTAGTATACTAGTACATCACAAAATATTATATTTTTTAATCTCAAAATGCATAGCACCAATCAGAGTTTATATTAATTAACCACTAAGCATTCACCTTAAATAACACAGGAAATTTAATGTACTCAACACAAACACCCACAATTATTAAAACCACCAGCTCACCAAATAGACATATACTAACACATGCATATTATACTTTACACAAACACAAACTACCATTAACATGCAAGTACAAACAAGTGCATATGCAAAATCAGAATCCAAACTAAACGTCTAGAAGGATGCGGCAAGGCAGGTGCAACCAAGGAAGATGGTGGAGAAATTACAAATGCAAGAATCAAGTGGTCGGTCCAAAGGACAGTTGAAGGAGGGAAAACCTTTGTCAATGATGGAGGAGAGGAAATCAGGTCTAACATACTACCCAGGTAGTGGGTCGGGCCGATAATAAGCTGGTTAAAGAGGAAATCCCACATGGCAGAGAAGAAACTATCAAGCAATAGATTTGACAATTGCAAAGAATCCAAATTGAAGACACCCAGCAGGATCACATTTGAGAACCAGTGTGAGAGATCTGCTGCAAATTCAAGACACGCAGAGCAAAAAGATTGGTCACGGTCCGCGGGAGGGTACACCGATAAAATATGCAGGGATTGAGAGGTTGAGACAGAGATCTGAATAAACACTTTATCCATCTGCATGCTATCAACACAAGGTTGCAAAGCACAGACAAATCTAGTTTGAAATATGAAAGCCAAGACACCGCCTGTATGCTCAGACACCCTATCAGCATGCACAATGTCATCATTAAAAGGAAGAGTTTGTGCGAGAGCGGGGCTGGAAGAATCCTGAAGCCAGGTTTCAGTAATAGAACAAAACTCTGGCGACTAGTCATTTAATAAATGATAGATAGCAGTGGGATTCATGGACAACTAACAACGGAGCAGTAAGTAGAAAACAGCAGACTTTACCTGATAGAGTGTAAACCTTCTCAGGAAGATAAGTCTTTTTACTTCAAAACTACAAGTGCGTGTCCGGAGGAGCAATTTGCAGAAGAGAGGATCGTGTATAAACCAGACATGCAGGAACACAGTTAGTATTCCCGCTCCATGGTTTGTTCAGGGCCCAGATGGGCACAAAAGGGCTTGCTTTAAGAGCTCCTTTGGCACGCTGCTGGTGCTCATGTTGTGCACATCAGCTTCATGGCTGCTCACTCCTGCACATAAGTGCAGCGAGTCACGTGGGGCCAATCAGAAAAAACAGAAGAAACAGCAGAAATACTTCCACATAGCAACGTGTTTAGGCAAAAAGAAAACACTGATATTTTAATATCAAGGCTAAAACCCTGATTTTTTTAAACAATAATATTTAGCACCAACCAGGACTCCTAAAAACACACAATTCCAATAATCATGCAATCAGAAGCGTTCTCATTAATGCTCATAAGAAAAGGAGCAGCCATAACGGTTGTCTATGTAATGTATATTCTACCCAAATTGGGAATGCATTTAATTAATAACTGTAAAACAGATCAAAATCACAAGCGTAATAAAAGAAAATAAACAATATGCCACGACTGTTAAAATTTCACTACACATCTGCTTTTACATTACACATACTTCTATATGCACTTACAAAAGCAAAATCACTACGTAGGACTTTTTGATTGAAATGCGCCCGTGCCAACAATAAGGCAATAAGGAAGTGCGTATGCATTATGTAAACTATGGCAATGTTATTTCAGTAATTACTCAAAAATGCCAAAACACTCCGCCAAACTTATATAGTTGCAAGACAGTGATCATTGCGGCTGCGAAGTATCCTTTATAAACTTTTCAAATAATTTTACAAACACAATTAATACAATTGTGTAAATACATGTATGCTTGTTTCCTTTTAAAAATTCAATGGACGCTTCTTTTATTAGCAAATTGAAAAATGTCAACACCTGGAAACGTGAAAGGTAAATATGAACATATTTTTAATTAGGCATTTACTAGATAATAGTATAATTGCTTAGATCTTACAAGTGTAAAATATTAACAACTTACCCTTACTGTAAATAATTTAGTAATTAAACTTCATATGAACGAAAAATACAAAAGTGTGCGCTTACATACTAGCAGTCATATTATAAAGGAAATATAAACTGAACATACAAAAGTACATGCATACATACTTGTTACAGGAAAGATACCTCTTATTATAGATGTGCAATCAGCATAACAATTAATGTTTCTTTGTAGTCTATGAACTGTACATGCGTGTGCTCTTCACAAAATATCCCTTCCTATGAATATTAACAGAGCTCACAAATGTGTCATTCTTCGTAGCATCTGTATATCCAAAAACAAATAGCTTCTTCCATTCAAATAAAATCAGCTTCCAAAGTCATATTCCAGCATAGTACTTCCATTGTACTTCCATCTGTGTCTAATCTGTTAAAAAACACTATGTATTAACTTAACATACTATTGTATGTTTGTCCAAACAAGTTATATATTTAAAAACCCATGCAGTTATAAACTAAAGTTAAACTTAGCCAACAAATCAATGTTCCTACGTGTAATCCTTCCAATTAATGTAAAGTGAGCATACGAATGTATGTTTTTTCCGTTGTATGTTTACATCCAACAACACTTATGGTTCGTACAGATGTAAGTGTGTGTGTGTGTGTGTGTGTGTGTGTGTGTGTGTGTGTGTGTACTATATACACACATTAATAAACCATATACATACATTTGCAATGCTAAAATTTACAGTATGAACTTACAATACTAGTGTATGTATGTTTGTACCACTACTAATTATACAATGCAATAAGGGTAAGCACCAACAAAAAATAAGAATGTACTTATGTGCGTACCATTTACAGATCCCAAAACCCCACCTGTCATCATAAACATAAAACAAACATACTGCTTTTGTGTGAATGTATCATATTAATAAGCTTTCCCATTGATATAAACTAAACATAGTAAGATATGGCTTTGCGCATCATATACATTGTAGACACACGCAAAACACAATTAAAGTTTTTAAAAAGTTATTATTTGAGCGAAAACCTAATCAAAATGTACATATATTTTCAGAAATGTAACATATTACGTTGTCATTAACATGCAAATGTTTTAACTATTATAAGAAACATGTCTTATTTTTTATAGGTGAAACATCAACATCAATACAGTACAAAAATCAAATGGAGAGCAAGATGTTAGGGGGAATTCTCAAAATGTGCCAATTCCTCCCACCTTAGAGCCCTCCAGCTCTTTTTGCTAAACTTTGGAACTTTGAACTTTTTCTATTCCATGTGTTTTCTGTGTGTTTTCTTTGGTTATGGAGTTTTAGACAACTCCATAGGCATCATCTTTCCATGTGTGTCACACAGCATCCTCAGTGCAGTGGCACAGGGAAGCCTTTTAGGCTGTCCCAAGGTTTGAATACCTTCTCTCGGACAAACTACTGTTTCTCAGAGAAAGTAAAGAGAAATTGACTTTACTAGTCTTTTCAAATTCCTAGACCCAGCAAACCCTATCTTACTATAGAGTGCTGGAGGGGTTACCTAGTATCCCCTGCGTCTAGATACTCATGTACCAGTCAAATGCTACCCTTTCCTCTCGAAATGGCTGGTGGCAGTGGTTTTACAATGAACTACCATGATTGTTCCTGACCGCGAACACCGGTAGCGTTAAATCGCGGGAGCCATGTTTTTAAAGATGGTGTTTGGGCTCCCTTTGTTTAAACAGGTCCCGGTCTTCTTTTTTCACCATTTCTTTGTGGAAAGGTCTTACTAGAGTTTTGCTCTGTGTGCCAAACCAGGTTTGGTTCCTTTGTTCATTCACCTTTGGCGGGCTTTAGGACTGAAGACTGCCTCTGGTGCCCGAGTGTCTGGGGTGGGCAGGAAGTGAGGGAGGTGCCCGAAACCCCCTGTGCTTATTCTCCTAGGAGACCCAAATGCACTCTGGTATGATTGGCTGGCTGACTGTTCCGGCAAGGACAGCCACCCTGCTGGGTGAGTGACAGCTAGGCTGGAATGAATGGGAGAAAACTGAATAAAAGGCAAGTCTCTTGGCTGGGAAGGCAGAGTCGACCACTGGAACGAAAGAACCGAAGACAAGCTTGAAGAGGATGGCTTCTGCAACTCCTGGACCGTTGGTTTGCCTGGTGAAGCCCTTCTGCAGGTCCGAATCGCTAAGTTCATCTAGGCAGAGAAGCCCTGCAAGGACGACTTCTCCCTTTGAGTTGGTGGGACCAGCCAACTCGACACTAAGCCACTGGGATTCCATTATCGGAGCTGGTTGTATTTTCCTCCGAGTGCTGCAGGAAACTGAATAACCAGGGAGAGGGACACCAGTTTGTGTGCTTTACTACAGCTACCGGAATTGAAGATTTGCCAGTACCAGCTTTTTGACCATTCCCCGTGCAGTGCAGGAGTCCCCTGACATCCTCCCTCTTGTCCCCACGACTGAGGCTCAGGAACATCGATATCTGCAGGAACTGCCAGGAACAGAAGTCTTCAGCTGCATCTTTTTCTTCATGTGTAAGGTACTGTGACATGAGACTGTGAGTAATTACCTCTTGAGGAGAAAGTGCTTGAAACCTTCGCAACTAGCATTCCTAATCAATGGGTATATGTTGTGACCCAACATATAATTCTTCTCGTTACAAACTACTTCTGAGAACTTCTACAGACACTTTACCAGTTACTTACCAGAACCGTTTTATCCTATCCCAGACTTTAGCCCATTGACTTTGGCCTAGCCTATTGAATTGAATTGACTCTTCTGGTGAACTCAAAGTATCTCCACTGTCTAAGAAACTTGTAATTCTTTTATGTTCTGGATCTATTCCTTTTTGCTCCTCCTTCAAAGTATTCTGAATGTCATTTTGCTCCTCCTTCAAAGTAGTCTGAATGCTTCAGAAACTTAATGAGTATAGTATTGAAGTTTATATGTGTATGATAACTAACTGCCTCCTTCTAGTGAATGTTTTATAACTGACTGTTGAATAAATTAATATGTGTTTAACCAAGAAACCTTGAGTGTAAGAGTTTTTTTAATCACCTGTGATTGTAGACCTCTGTGTAACATCATTACAGATCACATTCCCTCTTGAGAGAAGCCTGGCTGCTCAGCTCTGCTACCAAAAACTGTGTAGCACAGACTTATACCAAAGGTTGGTTTTGCTTATATCTGTAGTCACAGTTGTGTGTAGTGGTCCCAAAGGGTACTGCATACAAACTCTGCCTAACACAAGATTAAGGCCAAAAAGAAACATGAGGATCATCAAAACTCATATAATCATTTAAGTACATTTTACTGACATAATCTAACAATATAATAAAAAGGTCAGATGTATTTTTGTCCTGTATGTTTGTCTGATGCAGTAGCGCCGCCTGTTGTCACCGCTAGAGGGAGCTGTTGCCTTAGGATATACAGAGACAATGCCAATTTGCATAGCTTTGCCTGTTGTCACTGCTAGAGGGAGCTGTTGCCTTAGGAAATATAGTGGTCCTACTGTGTCAATGTAAACCTGCACTTTGGCCCATGTACACAGGCTTCTGCACTTGTCCTTTCTTTCAAGTTAATAGTCCCCAAAAATGAAATATGCATCATCCTTGAAAAAAAGTCCTTTTCAAGCAAAAGTAGAATAAAACTGTCCTTTGTAATTGTCCTTTTCAAACAAAAGCACAATAAAATGTTTTACTCTTAGCTGGAAAACACAAACATGAAAAAAGTTGCAAAACAAAAAAAAACATTGTCACCAAAAACACCACAAACATTCCTCTACAAAGGATAAAAAACGAAAAAACGAGAGACCCAGAGACATCATTCCTGAGGACTTAGTTATTGCAAGTGAACCAACTGCGGAACGTATACAAATCAATATACTTCACGAGGAAGACCAAAACATGGAACTTACAAAACAAAATGTTACAGTGGAATTAGATGACAGCCACTTTCCTCTTCAAAAAGAAGTTCAACATGGTAAGTTTTTATTAATATATAGCATATAAAAAACGATATTGAGTTAATAGTTAAGATTTACATGTGCTAGTTTCCAAGCTTAAAAATAAATCATGAAAGCATTCAAACAATTAGTTAATAGTGGAAGCAAGAGTCTTCCTTCGGGCTCTCACCGTAACACATAAATGTCTTTTTGATGTTGGCCTTGATTATCTTTCAGAAAGGCTCTTGTGGTCGACTCACGAGAAGCATACGGGGAATGACACAGGAGAATCAGCTTATCCAGAATTGATATTAGCCCACATAGGGCCGCCAGGAGCTCACCAACTACAACATGCACAGGACTAAACAGGCCACGACTCATGGGGCAATAACTTGAACCACAAGCCTTGATAAAGACCCTCGAGGTCGAAACACGTGTCGGTTGACCACACATGGACAGCATTTCTGTTTTACAAATAATAAAACGGAAGTGGTTTGCACCCAAATGAGTGTGTGAATATTTATCCTTACCAAAAGTAGCGCACAGATCCGGGAAAACGCATTATACTCTTCACTAGAGGAGGCCGAGGGTACCGGCTCCAACTACCCGGGACAGTGAGATTCAAATAATAAAATTCAGTATATTATAGGGCGAAAGCGCTAGGAGTATTCCACACTAGGGCCCACCTCTCCTTCTTTTTTCCATTTATAAAACTATATTGTGTTAATAGTTAAGATTTACATGTGTTAGTTTCCAAGCTTAATAATAAATAATGAAAGCATTCAAACAATTAGTTAATAGTGGAAGCAAGAGTCTCCCTTCGGGCTCTCACCATAGCATATAAATGTCTTTTTGATGTTGGCCTTGATTATCTTTCAGAAAGGCTGTCCTGGCTTCCTAATTACAGGGTTCTGAGATCTAATAACTCTAATTTGCTGGTTGTGTCAAGGGCTAAGTTGTCCTTGGCTAGCCAAGATGCCTTTTATTTCATAGTTCTCAAACTGTGGAATACATTACCCCCAGATCTCAGGGGCTGCAAATCAAGTGCGTAGGAGAAACATAAAATCTGGGGGGGAAGGGGACATCTTGTGGACTTTATTTATTTATTTATTTATTGTGTTTTAGTCAAAGAACTCGACTTTTCACAAAATTAGATTTAAACTAGCAGTACGTATTAAATTATAAATATCATTGTATAAAACAAGAGAAAAGAAGATAAGAAAACAGAAGAAAATTAAAGGATGCAGCAACAAAGAACATGTCTTTGTATGTTGCATTTCTGGATTCATCATCTGACTATGAGCACATGGTAAGCAAGAGGAAATAACAATTACTTCCAGTGGGCCACAGCTAGGACGCCAGCTCGTTAAGAGGCAGATCACCTGTAAGTGGACTCCTGCCAAATAAAGGAGTTGCAGCCTTTTCTACCAACTGCAAGTTGCTACTTTTTTTGTGTGGGGCAAGGAGACATGTGTGTCTCTTGGAATGGAAGGATGGGGTTTTAAAGAAAGAGGAAATCTTGTTTGTACCTTTGAGTAAGCCCTGTTATGGGAGTAGAGGGACCAGGTGTGTGATGTTGCTGCTTTGACTGTCCTCCAGTCCTCCGGGGGGGGGGGGGTACAGCAAACAAGGAGGATGAGCGATCGCCAGCCCGCCCCCTTATAAGCACTTCCGAGGTCCGCAGCCGGATGTGTCGGTCCCGGGGGATGCCTAGTAGGTGGGGTGTATGTGGACCCAGGGGGGTGGCCAGAGGGGCAGCCCACTATGTGGGCTGCCCCTTTAGCGTCGCTGCGAGGGCCGGGCCAGCTTCTCTCGATAAATCTGTTCCCTCTTATTCCATCTCATGCTGGATTCAGAGCCTAGCCATTCTTTGCCTTTGTTATTCTGAATGCAGAGCTGGACTCGGTTCCTTTCTCGTTTAACATTTGCTGCAAAGCCTGATCTATTTGATTCTCTCGTATGTTACTAAGACGGCAGATTATGGGTCCTCTGCCCTGCTACATTATTCAAAGAGCTCCTCTGGCCTTTCTTTGCCTCTCCCTTGTCTCACTGCTTGCTTGCTTAATACATACCTCCTAGCTTGAACACTCAACATATTCTCCCTAACACAGCAATGACAGATGTAGTCTGTCTCACTTCCATTTGTTCTGTGTCCTGAATTGGCCTTTTATTTCCGCATTTCTGTCGAAGGGAAAAGGCATTTGCCAGTCACTACCATAATGGTAGCACCTGGCCATAAGAGGGCAACAGCTAGCCAATATTGGAAGAACATAGGCATATTATGCCAGAGGCTGGCAACTGACTTCCTAATGCCTACACAAGAGACAACTCTTGCCTTTGTTTCTAACAGTAATTCAGTGAATGAAGAAACGCAAGAACACACATATTGCTTATAAATGAAGGGGATGATGTCACACTTGGTTAAGGCATTTTGATCACGCCAGGAGCTAATTTCCAGCTACAATTAAGCGATTACCTTTTAGACTTCTGGCTTTAAATAACGTTAGTATCACCTGGAAAGCACAGAGGTTGCTCAACAGGGTTCCTGGAGCACAAGGTGTACCCTACTCGTGGGCATGGATGATTGGAGGGCATTCTTGCTCTGGTTTGGAGCCTGGCCCCTACAGCCATGATGGGGGGAGGGGCCTATTACTTTTGGTTGTATGTACCCTTTGAGGGTGGGCAGACATTGCCTCCTGCTTTAGCCCACTAACAGCTCTGCTTTGCAGCTTTATCACACATACCTGTCAGGTGGCATGTAACTCAATGCTACTAATGTTATCAGCCTCAGAAGTCTGGTATCCTTTGCCACTCCAAATAGGGTACAGGCTTGCCACCTGAGACTTACCAATGTCTGAGTCGGCATCTGTCACCCAGTGGGAAAGACACATGCAGAAAGAGCAGGACACAGTACCCTTGTGGGTTTTTCACACTTCTTGCTCAGGGTGGGCACAATTCACTCCGCAGAGAAAGTGGCACATGCTGGGCAACATTCTCCCACTTTGACAATTTCACCCAAAGAGCGAAATTGGCCATTTGAAATACCTCTGTCGACTTATTATTGTGCAATCCACACTGATGGGTTTAAGCACCTGCTTAACGGGAGATGGCAATTAAGGGCATTTGCCAACGCACTCAAGAAGCACAGGACACCCTCTTACCAGCGATATGCCATGCTCACTCATTCTGATCATGAATTGCCATTTAAATGGGGTCATGTTAAATGTATTTATTTGTGTATTTATTACATGTGTAGCATCACTCAAAACCAATAAGCATCAAGGCGCAAAGTAAACTTGATGGAGTGGACCACTTCCATTGGCGCACGTTTTTACTTTTCTGCCAGAAAATGGAAGATTTTAGCGTAAAAGGCAGGTGAAATCACATTGCTTTTCCACCTTGGAAGTGTGTAAATACCTTGCGCAATTAGCAATTGCTGGCAGAATTTACAATGGCTTCCTCTGGTCTCTGCTCGCTTTTACCAGGTTTAATTTCCAAGCAGATCCCAGACGAATCCCTTTCCTTATTTCCAGCATGAGGATCCATGCTGGCAGTAAGGCCGCATTTGTCTGGTGGAGCGGCAAATACAGGGAGTCCTGGTATGTCCACTCGGCTCCCGAACTCCACCCAGAAAATGCACAAAAATCTGGCCAATTAGAAAAAGCGACGGTAATAGTGTTTTCCACCACTTTTTCTGAACCAATTGACCTGGCAAATGTTGTGTTGCATCGGAATCTGAATGCATTCACTCTGCCTATTAACCCACCGGAAGATGAAGCCAGGAAGTGAACACAGGTGTTACATATTCCTGTGCACAATCTGCATTTGGAGCATTAACTAACTGAGCTACCTTACAAATGATATCTCCTCTGGGGCTTTACCGTCTTAACCCCTTAACTGCCATGGGTATTTCCCCCCAGTGCCAAGGCCTTTTTTGGTGATCTCGGTATGTCGCCATTCAATCCCTTGTAACTTCTTTGTTACGTGCGATATCTCGGCCAAAGTTTGTCCCTTTTTCCACACATGTAGGCGGTCGTAACGCCACCCAGAAATCCTAGTTTGCTGTAGGGGGGTGAGAGAACATAACCAAAAAGGAGAATATTTGGTTTATTTTCAGAAAATGCCAATAAAATGTTGTACAAAAAAGCCTGTGGTGTTTTCCTTGTAAGATCTAGGAACAAATGGTTTGCTGTGCTGGATTTGCCATTTTCCATGCTTTCAAGAACAAATTGAGTGGAAACCAAAATAACATATTTTGATATGCTTATCAGCCGTTTTGTGAGAGGTAGGCGATATTGGCGTTTTTTTGTCCAATAGGACATGAGTGGACGGAATGGAAGAAAAGGGTAGGAAAGCTGAATGGAAAGCCAGAAAGGCATACATTTCTGAAAAGTAGACAATATTCTAAGGTTAGGAAGGGGTGATTTGCGCAGGTCAGGCAACAACTATGTAGGGAAAGATTCCATTGTTCGGGGGGAAATCGGGAAAATGACAGAAATTTCCGCACATTTCACTCTGGTCACCTACTGAAACAGGCAGCCAACAACACATGGCCTGCCTTCCGCGTTTCCAAAGGTTTCCCAATGAAAACGGTACCTCACATGTGTGGGTGCACCTACCTGGGTGCAAAGGGAAAAGCCTAAAACACTGGTAACCCCAAGTCTTTTCGCACAGCACATTTTCAGGAATTTTGCTCATGTGGACAACCTATAGGTTTGAGCCTAGGGTGTCGAAGCCATGAAGGAAAACAGGGAACCCCATGCATTTCCAAAAAGAAGACACATGTGGGAATCCACAGAGGTCTAGCTTGTGCGAATCCCCCATAATTTATGACCCACAATCCCTGACAAAGTCTGAAATTTGGTGGAAAAAACACAATTTTCACATTGTCTGGGATTGTGGGTATTAAATTCTGGGGCCATTCGCGCAAGTCATACCTCTGTGGATTCCCACAGGTGTCTTCTTTTCAGAAATGCATGGGGTACTCTGTTTTCCTTCGTGGCTTCGACACCCTAGGCCCAAATCTGTAGGTTGTCTCCCCAAACCATTTGGGGGTTACCAGTGGTTTAGCCTTTTCCCTTTGCGCCCAGGTAGGTGCACCCACACATGTAAGATACCGTTTACGTCGGAACACCTGTGGGAACGCGGGAAGGTAGGACATGTGGAGTTGGTGGCGTGTTTCGGTGGGTGGCAAGAGGGAAATGTCTGAAAATTGTGTTTTTATCCACCAAATTTCAGAGACATTTCCCTCTGACCACCCACCGAAACACGCTGCCAACAACAGATGTCCTACCTTCCCGCATTCCCACAGGTGTCCCGACGAAAACGGTACCTGACATGTATGGATGCACCTACCTCGGCGCAAAGGGAAAAGGCCAACCCACTGATAACAAAAAGCCTTTCGGCAAAGCAGATTTTGCTCATGTGGACAACCTACAAATTTGGGCCTAGGGTGTCGAAGCCACCAAGGAAAACAGAGAACCCCATGCATTTCCGAAAAGAAGACACCCGTGGGCACCCCCCTTTCCACTAAAAACATCCATGGTGGTTTAGTTACCCCCACACCCACTCAAAACAAGTTATCATTTTTTTATTTTTGTTTTTGTTTTGCTTCTTTCCTAGGGGCAGATTGTGCTATCAATCTGCCCCCAGGGAGAGCTACATGAGATGCCCCCATCCATTTGGGGTGGGAGAAGAGGGCCACCCCCCTTTCCACTAAAAACATCTATTGTGATTCAGTGGCCCCCCACACCCACCCAAAACAAGTTTTAATTTGTTTTATTTTTGTTTTGCCCCTTTCCTAGAGGCAGATGGGCACATGTGTGTGGCCATCTGCCCCCAGGGGGGTCAGAACGTACTGCCCCAGGCCAATATTTGCAGTGGCCTCCCCGCACCCCAAATGGATGAGGGCATCTCACGTACCCCTTCCTAGGGGCAGAAATCTGCCCCCAGGGAGGGCTACATAAGGTGCCCTCCATCCACTTAGGGTGTGGGGAGAGGGCCACCCCCCTTGCAAAAATCCCTAGTGACTAGTGGTTCCACCCACACCCACCCCACCCAAAACTATGTTTAAAAAAAAATCTTTTTAGTTTGCCCCCCTTCCCTGGGGGCAGATGATCACCCAGCTGCCCCCAGGGTATTGCCGCCATGCTTTGGGGGAAAGGGGGGAGAGGGCAGTTTACATAGTAAGCAACCCCTCCCCCCACTTCAAAAACAGATCCCTGCACGACACACCAAATACATATTCTGGAAGGGAGATAAAAGACATTACATCCCCCCACTTAAAATTGTGGGGGGGATTTGTCCCCCCTGTCCCCTCCCATGTCCTACGCCCATGCTGCAAATCCTTTCATCTTTTCAAAAGAGCTTGAAAACCCATGTTTTTGCCTAAGATTAGTATCCTTCTTAGCTGCCAGTGTTGTAGACTCCTTTAGTGTTTGTCTTCATTCATGTGAGCACCCTGATTCCTCTGGGCTTGTTCCTGTGTTTGGCAATATATAAGTATTAAAAAAATACATTCTTTAAACTGTCTAATTTGGTTAGTAAACAATTAAAGTAGTGATTCATTTAACATAATAAACAACTATTAATACATACTTTCAATTACTTTTTCTTTTGGTGACATATATTTGAAACTTTGCTTAAGGAACATCATGGTTACGTTACATTTAGAAAAAGAAAACTTTATAAGTGATGTTCAGTGCATATACATTATAAACATTATAAAATAGCTTTGGTTATTAAAGTCTGCAATTTAGTGAAAACAAGAATTTCAAGGGGACTTTATGGTTAAATGTACTCTTTACAACTATACAAACACAGTTATAAAACGTTCATTAAATGGACAATATGATTTCAGCACAAGATCGAAAACCTATAGCAATTTGAGGAGTCAAGCTGAGTCTGTGAGAGCCGGAGAGCCAGAGAGCAGTCTTGCAGTCCTGCTACTGTTTCCATTCGAATCATTGTGTGGGAGGTGTGAACATTCAAAAGCTTGTTTGGTACACAGAGCGTATGCTGAGGCGACCTGAGTCAGTGAGAACCAGAGGGCAGTCTTGCAGTCCTGCTACTGTTTCCATTTGATTTATTTTGTGGGAGGAGTGAACATTCAAAAGTTCGTTCGGTATACATAGTCGAGCTGAGTCAGTGAGAGCCGGAGAGCAGTCTCACAGTCCTGCTACTGTTTCCATTGGATCCGTTTTGTGGGAGAAGTGAACACTCAAAAGTGTGTTCATTACGCAGAGTCGAGCTGAGTCAATGAGAGTCGGAGAGCAGTCTTGCGGTCCTCCAGCCGTCAGCCATCAACATCGCTGCAGGAGGACTGTGCTGCTTGGCATGTTGCCCACCGGTGAGAGAATTATCTAGACACTGAGCATATGCATGCCGGATAACTCATTGTACGATCCCTCCCTCTCACCCTTACGCTTTACGTTATATTGATAATAACAAGTGCGAGGATATTTGAACGCTATAAGCGACATATGGCTGTTGTAACAACTAACACAACGGAACTAACACAATAATGAGTGAGCTATTAAGTTCTGAGTGTTTTTCAGAAATAGCATAAGTAAAGTGTGCTGACACTCGCGGGCTAAGGACATTTTGTGCCCCTCCTCCCACTGCCCACTGTCAACTTTCCCACGGCTATCAACAAAGTGTGCAGTGGACAGAAAGCACTGCCCCTCTACTCCTTACACCTGTTAATCGGATTGTTCCTCATTCCTGCTTTGAGGGGGTGACTGCGGGTTGATAACCTTTGAGCCCCTGGAAGCTACTCGTACTTGAGCAAGACATTGCACCCAGCCCCGGAATCCAACTACTGGGTGCTAAAATCACCAGGAAAGAACTTGAGCAGAAACATCTTGCGACTATACAATCATGAAAGCACACACAGGTCGCAGGGCCACTTTGTGCAGCGCTGTTGCCCGTACAAAGAGAGGAGTCAGAGCAAATATTTCAGCTGTACTGGGAAAACGTGGGCAAAACTATACAAGTACCACAAAAAGTCATACTACTACAACCTGAAATGTCGTCTTTCTTCAAAACCGAGAGGGAAAAGCTAGTAACACTTGAGAATTCACAATCCCGCACTATCGACAACAATAACTCTTTACTCAGACTGTGCGTGGGCTTAAGGAGGCAAATGGTTCCTCCATTTTGGACATTGAAGATGACGTTATTGACAATGATTTGTCAAATTCACCGGATCTTGCCGCCTTTGCCACAAACTCACCAGTTTCAGAATCTATTGGCACTTCTCAAGAAAATTATGAATACAGTGCAGAGGAAGACGACTCTGGGACAGAAGATGGTGACAGGCCGATTCAAAGTGGACTAAATACAATTATGGCCAAAATGGAAGCTCTATTGGCTCTGATTGTTACCCTCACCAAGGATCAGAACTCTATTAAGGCCTCACTGATTCAGACGATATCCAGATTTGATGCTGTAATAGAGCTAATGCAGCCCATAAAAAAATGTTGCAAGACAAAACACAGAAAGTTCCAAAGAGTCAGCCTATAATGATCAGAGATGCTGCAGTGTCTCCCAACTTGGCACCTTGCCCTTTTATTCATTCTAGATATAACAAAACGTTGATGCCTAATTAGGATTATGAGGAAATCTTTGTGTTGCCAACATCAGTCATTGCAGCTGAGACAATCCTGATTGTCCCGTAGGTTAAATCTTCTAAAAGTGTAAAATGTGCACCTGTTCTCAGAGCAAATGTCTTGCAAAACCAAACATGCTCTAAAAAAAGGGCCAGTTCCAGAGAAAGAACGGAACGCTCAGTCTGGGATGAGAACAGTTACAAGTACTCTATCTGACGGGACAGAGAGCCGAGTAGTCCTCAATGGGCCATCGAATTCAGGAACTAAAGAAAACAAAAATAATCAATTGTGTAAAAGTCACGCCTTGCATGTAGGAGATGTCACAAAGCCCAACAAGGCAGAAATTAATCACAATGGACTGCCCATAAGAAGCGAAAATATTTGTCCGCAGCCTATGCCCACCTTTGAAGAAAGGCACTGTGAAGACTTGAGGATCTTGGGCAATAATTGAGGAATTAAATCCAACAGCTGGCAGCTCTTATTTAAACAGGACTCAGCTCCTGGTTATACTACACTATACTACAAGAAATACCACAACTCTACCTCATTAGCTCTACAGATATTAAACGTATTAAGCTACCTAGGCTTGGTAGCCCATCTAATTGGGCACTCATAGAATTTTCTTCACTGAGTGTGATTGCTCTACTTAAGTCTTAAGTCGCATGTGGAGACTCTTAGACCATTCAGTTTATCCCTCATTCTCTGTCAGAAAAGGAAGAAGGTGGTTCCTTGTGTTCCTCTTTCTCTAATTGAAACAAACTCATCCTCCGACATGGTTTACCATCCTACAGAGAGAGAGACACACTACATGCATTCCAAAATAGATGGAAAACAATCGCGAGAACGAATGTTGGTTAACAACGAGGATCACCAATAAAGCAAACTGACGCTGTGAGCAAGCGAAACAAGGGTAATGGCTGGCTTGGAATACAAGGGGCTATAGGTCCTTTCTCTCACATCCTGAGCGTGTGGCTCTTTTGGCTGCTAGTGAAGTTTTTATTCTACAGGAAACCTGGTGCACTACCTCATTTTACATAGATGATTACCAGATGGTATATAATCCTGCTATTTCCTCTGTTTGGGGACAGGCCTGGGGGGACAAAATTGATCCACTCCCTGCAAACCTTTCCTTGTGAAGAAGCATTGCCATACATGTTACCTGCCGTTTTATTCCTTCATGAGGGTACTGCTAGACCAATGCTGATAGTAAATGTGTACAATTCCCCTGGAGGTTCATACACCAAAACTATCATTACAGCTATAGAAGACATAATTTTGAGATGTTCTAGTTCCACAAACAGTGGACCAGTGGTTAAATCTGGTGATTTAAATGCAAGGGATCTTCACTGTTCCACAGCTCGTGACTTAGACGGCTCGAGCAATTGGATCACTTTTTTGGATCTGTATGATTTGAGTATTTTGGCCGTTCATAATACCACTGAACCCGGGAGGACCTATACATGGTCGAATGGTAATATTATGACTCACATTGATTACATTATCGTGGACGCAAAGTCTAAAATTATGTTTAGTGAGGTCAGGACTGCATTCAATATTCTGAGCGACCATGCTGTGCTCAAATGGCACTATTACATACCCCGTGTGGATGTACAAAACTACATGGCTGTTAGTGTTGGTCCGAATATAAGGGGCAACTGCATAAGTTGGACAGCTAAATGAATTAAGGTCTTTAACGAGGCCTTTCATCATGATAAGTACGGTATAGCATTAGCTCTGACCAACGCAAATTGGGACCTGAACAATATGGCCCAAATTTATGTCAATCCTACACAGAAGGTAAAAGTTGGAGGAAAGATTGCTAATGGCATTGGTAAAAAAATCATCCAACCATACGATATCAAAATAGTAGAAAAATGGAAAGCATATGGCACCCAGAGGCATGGTTATAAAAGACACATCATTGAGCTGTGAGGATAAATTGAGCCGTTTAAAAAATGTGGCAACAAAATACAGGAATTAGCATAAACATCAGAAACTTTCAATAAGCAATTCCAATTGGCTTTTGCTGTTTAATTGGCTTAAATTGCATGACAGCAAAACAATATGGGCCCATTTTAATGAACATAAGAAGGGCAATAGTCCCTCTGAACTTAACCCTATCTCTGAAAAAACAGGGGCAGAATATATTGCAAAACTGTACTTTGACCCTGAAATTGTGCCAAATCAGAATAAAACACAGTTTACCACTCACAGTATGTCGAACTTGGATATTGATATGGAGCTCTTGTGTAGTATCTTCAAAAATCTAAACGGTTCACGTCCCCCCGGACATGACAGCATACCCAATGACTTACTCAAGGCCCACCCAACCTTGTGGGCAAAAATACTAGTTCTTTTGTATAGGCACATTGAAGAAATTGGAACCATTCCCCCATTGCTGGCAAGAATCGATCTTGGTCCCGATTTTTAAGAAGGAGGACAGGCTTAACCCTCAGAATTACAGATAACTCGCCATGATGGATTTGAGTCAAAAATATTTTCCACTATTCTTTTACATAAACTCACTAGATGGACTAATAATAAAGATATACTCAGCCCATTCCAAACAGGATTTAGAAAAAATTGCAACACTATAACAAACATAAGTGTTTTGCAATGTTTAGCAGGGGAAACAAAGAGGCTTAAAAGACCGCATCTATACTGTTGCTGCATAGATTTCAGCAATGCTTACGACCTTGTTCCACAAGCTTTACTCTGGGACAAACTCATAGCCTGTAGTGTAGATGGTGATTTATTGTACCATATACAGCAACTGTACACCAATACCTCAATCACAGTTCACTTGAATTTGAAGGGTATTTGTTCTAAATACATGCAAACTAACAACAGCCTTAGGCAAGGCTGTGTGCAGGGTCCTATTCTGTACAATCTGTTCACTGCAGACTTCAGTACAGTTTTCCCCCTCTATAAATAACTTTCCCCCCTGCATATATGGTACAAAGAGACTGTAGCTATCATATGCTAACGATATTGTGATGCTTGACCTTACCCAGGCAGTTTACAGCGTTCAATAAAAGCATTGTTAGCTTATGCTAAAAAGAACGCCATGTTGATCAACACATTTAAATCTAAAATATTGTGTATTAGCAGAAAAGGTACTGACAAGGGCAATAACATTGGCATATAGACGATACCCACTTGGACAGAGTGACTGAGAATAACTATTCGGAGTGAAGCTGAGTGTTGTCAGTGTTGGACTCACTGTTTTGCAGGCTATCGGCATCGTTGTGCAAGGAAGTTCATTTCCATCTTCCAAATACCCTGCTCTGTCGAGGAGCGACGCAGAGTGAAGCTGAGTGTTGTCAGTGTTGGACTCGCTGTTTTGCAGGCTATCGGCATCGTTGTGCAAGGAAGTTCATTTCCATCTTCCAAATACCCTGCTCTGTTGCGGAGCGACGCGCAGTGAAGCTGAGTGCTGTCAGTGTTGGACTCGCTGTTTTGCAGGCTATCAGCATCGTTGTGCAAGGAAGTTCATTTCCATCTTCCAAATACCCTGTTCTGTCGCGGAGCAAGGCGGAGTGAAGCTGAGTGTTGTCAGTGTTGCCAGGGGTGCACGGAGGTGCCGGGCAGACTCACTTTCACTCCAACCAAAATTTAATTTAAACGAACATCGACGGAGTGCTTCATGGAGGTCGAATGAATGAGCCAGGTCCCTCGGGTCTTCTCCTGACCGAAGCGGCTGCAGTATTTCCTGGAGATGGCGGAGGAGTACACCCGCTTACGAGACAGCAGCGTCGCTTTCTGGCTACCGCTGCCTGTGGAAGCACACCTATGGAAACGCGAGCAGCCCCGCCGGTAAGCTGTAGCAGGTCCCGTAAAAGGACCTGTGTTTCTATTTCTTCAACTAACTCTGAAACTTTTTTTGATTGTCGAACAAGCAGCTCTCCCTTACTTGCAATGGCTACAGCCCCCTCTACTCCCTTTACCCCCTCTACATCGTAAACATTTTTAACAACACATACATCGAATGGCATAATTGATACAACTCATGATATAAACCATGAGAGAGCAAACAAGAGCCTTGTCATGTCTGAAGTATACCCAGAAGTTGTTAATGATCTTGCCACTGACGAAAATGTAGAAAACAAAGATATCCCTAGTGATATACAAGTTCATCAGATCACGACAGCCTTTAATAAAATTGGAGCCCGTGAAAGCCAACCTATCACGGCTCCTCTGTCAATCAACCACGCCTTAGGCGACTGCAAAGTTAGGTCTGAGGAGAATGAAAGTGAAGAGAGCTTTGATCGATCGCTTGACGAGGATATTGAAAGCAGCCGTAAAGACTCTAGTACATCAATTCACAGTGCCCAAATTCATATCGAATGGTGCACCAGCGACAATTTATCTAATCCCACAAGTGAATTGCCAGCGGCTGGCTCAACTGGCTTGCAAAACAATGCTGTGTGGTCCAACTCAGCCTGCCTATCTGACCAACTAGTCAGCATTACCAGAAGCCCAAATCAACGTAGCTCGATTGCTACTGTGGACAAAGTACTAAAAGATCTTACCCAAATAAATACCAGTCTGAGAAGCAAGTATACTGCTGAAAACAGAGCGGAAGCACATTCTAGGGAACTGCACAAAGAACAAGAACACGAGCATGAGCCCCAAATGGAGCTCCAAGCGGAAAACATGAAAGATACCTCAAATTTACAACACGAAATCCAAGAATCTCAGGAAAAACAGAATCCGTGGCTCAAACCTATGGCTAAAAGGAAAAGACTTGATTCTTTAGATGATGATCACACAGACCAGCTGTTTGCATCGCAAAAAAGACATGCCGAGGTGCGAGAATCAGCGGGTCTGGATTGTCTTGGATTTGAGTCATACTTTGTGCCACTCTCCACTGATCCCCATATACGAGATCTACCCACAAAGAAAAAGAAGCGTCGGAAAGAAATGTAGAAAATCACCAGATTAAGGTTGACACATAACAACAAATCAAACTCCAAAATACAAAACATAGCAGAATGCCTATGTAAAGAAATCTCTAGAGAATTGAATGCACTTATAATGTCCGCACACACCATATCCATGTTGCCATATATGGGTTGCTGGTGGTACTCTCGTTCAGATTGGAATTGCCATTGTATTTCGGTGCTGGACTGCCCCTGGGCAGGACAAAGACTGATATGCAAATGGATATTTCCCATCTGTGAAAGGCACAGTGAGTAAAAGCAGTGGCTGCAAACTCTCAAGTGGTTAATAACCACTGAACAGGTTATCATGTCTGTTCTTGCGAGAGAGGGGCGCCCGCTACCGTTGTAAAACTATTTTTAAGGAACCTGGGATTGGTAACCCTAGGTCTCCTGGGGGCAACCAGACGTGGTCTCCCTCTCACTGTGCTTAGAGAGGCATCAGCTTCACCTCACTGATGATCCCCAACAAGGGTGAAACACGTGTATGGGGTTGCTGGTGGTACTCTCGTTCAGATTGGAATTGCCATTGTATTTCAGTGCTGGACTGCCCCTGGGCAGGACAAAGACTGATATGCAAATGGATATTTCCCATCTGTGAAAGGCACAGTGAGTAAAAGCAGTGGCTGCGAACTCTCAAGTGGTTAATAACCACTGAACAGGTTATCATGTCTGTTCTTGCGAGAGAGGGGCGCCCGCTACCGTTGTAAAACTATTTTTAAGGAACCTGGGATTGGTAACCCTAGGTCTCCTGGGGGCAACCAGACGTGGTCTCCCTCTCACTGTGCTTAGAGAGGCATCAGCTTCACCTCACTGATGATCCCCAACAAGGGTGAAACACGTGTATGGGGTTGCTGGTGGTACTCTCGTTCAGATTGGAATTGCCATTGTATTTCGGTGCTGGACTGCCCCTGGGCAGGACAAAGACTGATATGCAAATGGATATTTCCCATCTGTGAAAGGCACAGTGAGAAAAAGCAGTGGCTGCGAACTCTCAAGTGGTTAATAACCACTGAACAGGTTATCATGTCTGTTCTTGCGAGAGAGGGGCGCCCGCTACCGTTGTAAAACCATATATGAAACTATACGAACAATTGAATGAGAATTTAAAGGACCAAACCACACTTTTAGCTATGTTGAACACAAAAATGATCAATGTAGAGCAAGATCTGAAAATTTCAAAACAAATATGGCAAGATGATCATTTAAGAGCTGAAACAAATGTGAAAATCATATTGGAACACACCAAAAACAGTGCCCTCGACAAACGACTATTTGCAGAAGTAGCCAGAGAAGTGATTGCTCTGCTAAAACAACAGAAGCTGAACTCCACATCAACGGAGATGGAACTAAATGAGAACAGAGAGCTCCTGGACGTCAGTGCGAAAATGACATCGGTTACCAATCTAACCGACTCGAATGTGCAATCTGCAGTCTTGAGGACGGGAAACGTTGCTAAAACGAACCTACAAGAACTAAGCAATGGAGAAGATTGTAAGAATGACAGACCGACCAAATGTAAACAAAAACTGAAACGACTAACTGGTTCAACTAGCAACAACAATGCCGACCAAACTAGTGAGAAACTTGTCTTAATAAATGGCACCTCTGCAAGTGTTGGGGAGAAAGAAAAGCAGAATTGACCTCTATCAATTGTGATTCATCCTAGATGTGCGGATGCTGCAATGCCGCTGCCATCTGGAAGTGGTGGATCAGTGACCAACTTGAACAAAAGTGTGGGAGTTGAATCTGTATTACATGCTGATCAATCTGAATCTAACTTGGATTTATGAAGTATAAAGACAATCATAATCTGGAAAACTGTAAAGAGAACGAGGTAGAGGATGCTACGTTGAAGAAAGCAAAGGCTACTTCAAAAGATATGTTCGCAATTTTCTAACCAAAAAAAACGGAGCCTGACAAAACTCCTAAAATAGTGGAATCAAAAGATGGCAAACAAACGAAAAATATGAAGAAAAGGAAAACGCGAACCAGAGCAAGAGTGCGTTCATTTCTAAGGAATATTAAAAGCTTTAGCTTTACAACATCATCCAAGCAAGCGGTAGGACCATTGGTAAGGGCCAATACCGCCAACCAAACAGCTTCGGTAAATGTCATCCATATGGACAACATCGAGGCACTAAATGATGAGCCAATGCTCGTTGAGAGCTCTACTGAAGATCTTTTAAATTTCTCGACGTATGATGAATGTGAAAGAGACAAAAGCAGACTAACTGAGATTCCTGATCTAGCACTGAACGGAGCATCTACTGAGGTCCTAATTAACATCGAACTCACCACTCCACTGGATGAAGTCCCAACATCTGTAAAAAAAGACTATTCCAAATAAGCCATCAATTCTTTCCGGAACTGGAAATAACCACAATTTAAGTTGTCTTCCAAGTGAGAAACTCGTAAATCTGCAAAGAAGCGCGACTTCAGACCCATCGAAACATGACGACGATTCACCACCTTCATCAGGAGATATATCCAAAAAATTAATCACAATTGAAGCTAAAAGAATGTTAACTCTGACCTCTATGAAACGGGATCAATTTGACATGAAGCTTACTTCTCGTAATGCGAATCTGTGGAAATACGAGCAAGAATTCGGAGCAAAAGAGGCAAAAATGGCCTTAATGGATGTTGGCTTAACCAAAGCCTTACCAAAGCTGGAAGGAAGATGCGGAGCTCTGCACTCGGAAAAATCTGAACTTTACTCCCAGAAGTTGACTAAAGATCTTTCCTCACAATCAAGGAGATCATGCGATCCCCTTCAGCCATTGTTAGAGACCAGGCATTTTCATTCTAAAAGTAACACGGATATCAGCAATAACTATGACTATCAAGGTCGTCAAGATAGAAACAACAAAAAAATGGGGAAATATCTTTTGCGACTCGAGCGAATAGTAAGAGAAAGAGATGGACTCCTGCTAAATAGGAAAAATGTGATGAACTTATTACACCACATCCCACAACTAAGAAATGTGGTTTCTGAAGACATCAAAGTGGTGGAATTCGAAACGGAAAAAATCAATGACTGTGTGGTACTACACATAGCCTCCAAAATTATCCGTGATTCAATACTAAATGTGGGCATGATCTTGAACTCATTGGGATTCAATATAAATGAAATCTGGAACCCAAAAGAGAAAGACCCATCGAGAGATTCAAAATTACCTCCAAAATTCGAAACAAGATTTAATTGTGGGCCAGTACAACAAGCCGAAAAAGGCAACCCAGAGAGCAAATTTGTCTCTGTCATGAGAACAAATAATGACGAAATGGAAAATCAGATCAATGATTGCTCTGTAGTAATAGATGTGAACCTAGACAATGAAACACAGAAGAACATCAATGTACAAAATGAGGATCTTGATTGGACCTGGGTCTCTAAATCAACATCACTAAAAACAGCTAATATTTAAACCTTAAGGATCCTGGTAACATATGTGTAGCCTCATGGAACACGCGAGGGCATACGCATTTATTTGGAAACATACCCAAGGAAGTGCAGGATGTAGATTTACTTTGCCTGCAAGAGACTTGGCTACTGGAACCCCCAATTGCAGAAGTATTTGAGATCGCGTTTAATCCAGTGATTAAAGGGACCAAAGGACGCCCCATGTCCGGGATGGTGATCCTTGCCAAAATCAAAAGTGGTGTACGAATCTTATCATCAACTAACGTATCAATGTACGTACAAGTATGCAGAATCAAACTCCCGGCAAGATATGCTAAAGAGGAGAACGTGTTAATAATGGTAAACACCTACTGGCAACACGTTGCCATACAACTGGAAAACTTCATTGAAACAATTTCGGAACTCATCTGCGAAATTAAAAGACATGAAAAAGATGTATATATCTTAATATGTGGTGATCTCAATATAAATTGCTTCCAAGATAAAATCCGTAATAACCACGTTGAGACAAAAACCAAAGATGGACACGCGGCAACACTCTGGATGCTAGACATGAACGCATGGAATTTACAGATGCTAAATGGACAGACCATAGGAGATATTCCCGCTCATCCAACTTGGCAAAGAAATGAGCAAAGCTCAACAATCGATTACATGTTCGTAAATGAGAAGTTAAGAAGTGAAGTAAAATGGCTGGAAATCATCGAAATGAAATCTAGTGACCACAGCCTGGTTAAGCTGGATGTGAAATTACAACAATGTGGCAGAACAATAGACGCAGTCAAAAATGCTCTTGAAGTGGGGCCAGGACGCAACAGACTGCGACTGAATGCAACCCAAATAATTTCACTGCGGACATCACTAGAAACAAAACAAGACAAGGATAAAATCGAATATACTACTCTCTTGGAAACTTATCGAGAGAAGAAAACTTACAAAAGTAGATCTAATCTCTCACAAAGTCATGTATGGGATGCTGAGCTTAATCTGAGGGAAAACAATTGAACAAAGAACTAAGACTGCTAAAGAATAAAACTGATCTAAATAGCAAAAGTAAAATAAAACAATTGAAACAAATGTATAAGAATTGGCTAATCAGCCATAAACACATAATGCTTCAAGGAGACTCAGAAAGCATGATGACAACGCTTGCTAACCGAAATACAAGCGATTTCTCGGCATACTTGAATAACATCTCAAGTCCCCAAGGAGCAATTATAAAATCTATAATACCGGAAGAAACATGGGTAAAACATTATACAGAAATCTTCTATAATGACATCGCCAAAAGAATTGCATCATTAACCTCAGAGTCTGAGTGGTCATTTGAAATAAAGAGAGAAGACATATATCGTAAAATTAAAAATCTGAGTACATCAAGAGCTCCTGGGCCAGATGGGTTAACAAATCATCTCTTAAAACAATATCCGGAACTCTGGGCAGACTTATGCCACTCATTGTTTACATCGATCTTACAGAACCGGATGATTCCATCGTCCTGGCGAAGTGCTATTGTTGTACCGATCTTCAAAAAGGGAGACTGCACAAACCCAAAGAACTATCGACCAATAGCATTGCTAGATGTGGTGGGAAAAATGTTTGCCACTCAGCTCCAAATCCAACTGTTAAAATGGATCCAGGATTCCAAAAGATATGATCCACGCCAATCCAGATTTGTGAAGGGGGTTGGTTGCGGGCTAAATTTGACAATTCTAAATTTCATAAAGATGGAAGCAATCTGTCAAAATAAGAAGATCTACGTGGCATTTGTCGATTTGTCCAGTGCCTTTGATACCATCGACCGAGAGATGCTCTGGAACAAGTAACAAAATGGAAATGGCCGGACAACCTGCTCCAACCCATAAAAGAGCTACACACAGATACAGAAATTAAGGTCAGACTAGATGCCTGCGGAACATTAAGTAAGTCAATAAGAACAAATCAAGGCGTGAAACAAGGCTGTCCACTAGCAGCCACGCTGTTTGGCCTATTTCTGTCAGATATTGGAGAAGATTTAGAAGCTGTAAATTCATTCCCACCGAAAATCAATGGGATGATTGTAAACTGGATGCTCTATGCGGATGACATTGCATTGTTAGATTTAACGCCCATTGGCCTAACACGAAAGCTATCCGCTCTTGAAGGGTATGTAAGAAAAAACAAACTAAAAATCAATCCTGCCAAGTCCGAAATAATAATACTTCAAGATCTCTCTCGAACCAATAACAGAAAGACGAAACGTGCCCCAAAATGGAGGTTATCTAATGAAAATCTGAAATGTGTAAATAAGGCAAAGTACCTAGGAACTTGGATCAACAGTAATATAACTGATGCACCATGGGCAGAAAACGCCAAACAGAAATGTAAACAACTCGCATGTCAAGGAGTAATCATAAACAAAATGTTCGGAAAATTCTCCTTATTGCCTGTGCTAGCCCACTATAATCAAAAAGTGACACCAACATTGATCTATGGTGCTGAAAGTGCCTTAGGAGTATCAGCAACGCTGTGGCCAGAATTAGAAAATCAGTACTGGAGGCGAGTACTACACCTTCAAAAGGGAATCTCGAGTGCTTGCGTGCGATATGAACTCAATCTAATATCCATGCAGGCCCGAGTGTTATGGAATATGTTATCCATATACAGGAAAACTACAAGATGCACTGCAGGGCAACCAAGAAGCCCTTTTGTGTAAATGGGCCATTGGATGTGGCAATCAACTAACACTCCTGGGTACAGACCAAGACACACTGAAAAATAACCCAAACTATGTTAAAAAAAAGTTATGGGAGCTCGACTGGTGTACAACGATTGATGGAAGATGCAGCAACTGAGGCTAAAGATCGAAGGAAACCGCTGCAATAAGTGATGAAGTCAGCCAATGCAAGACATCGAGCTATCTACATGAAATTCCGACTAAATCTCTTTAACACCAGGGTGAGTCAAGCGATAAGGGCACGAAAAATGACAGCGATCTTAAGCTGTCGCTTTTGCAGTAAACAGCAAGAGACTCTCAAACATCTAACCCTATACTGTGACAGCTTGAAAGACTTGAGATCTGTGCATTTGGGACACCTGGTACGACAATACTCTACCCTCTGTGGCGAAGATTTATGGTGAAAATTCTACAGTCTGTGTGAAAAAGACATATATGGGTTGGCAAACTTTCTACAATCCCTGGAGATTCTGTTAAAACCCAATAAGAAAGGAATGGAAATCATACCGAAACTAATACCAGTGTGTCGGAGACAAAGAAGTGCAAACTTGCGCCAAACTATTCTTCTGATGCCGGCGCGGTGGAAATAAAGCTGGTTTATCGAACAAGTGGGAACCATTGGGAACCATAGGACAGTCAAGAGACTAGCTGTGGCAAAGACACTGGTGGTATTATGCATCGAAATTCTACTAAAAGTTGTTTTCTCTAGGCCCTCCGACACACTAAAGGAGGAGGGATAAAGAATTCTCTTCAAAAAGTTTGTATAAACTAAATGAAATGAAATAAAAAAAAAAAAGAATAACTATTTGGGTTTTTCAATTACTTCAAATCCTGGAGACTCTTATTATCAAGAAAGAATTGCTCCAAAAGCGTGGAAAAAATGCATAGCCCTTATATATTTCATTAAGAATCGGAACAGGGATATTGAAGGATTATTGGGGTATATCATACTAGTATGGTGCCTACTATACTATATGATATGATAGGTTATTTATAACGCGCTTAATACCCAGAGGTTTCAAAGCGCGGACCCAGGAATCAAACCTGTGTTGCTCCGTGTTGTCTTGCTTCCAAGGCGAGCACGTTGCCGCTGAGCTATCCTCCCGAGACACAGTATGGTGGTTCTGAGCAATAAACAGGTCGCTTGGTTAGAACAGTTGGAAGGCAAAATCTTGAGATCAGTCATTAATGTCCCAAACTGTGTCCCGCTAGAAGTGTTGAGATTAGAGTACGGGGTCACCTTACTGAAAACTGTGTGGTACATACAAAAAACCATTTTATACATGAAGTTTCTGGTTAATGACCTGATCTCAAATTACTTATTTTTACTCATGGGCAAAGAGCCTGGTTATGGTGTCAAAAATAATTTCCTTGATGAACTTGCGGATACTGCAACAACATTTATTCCTGAATTGAGTTTGAGTGGCGACGTACTGACATCTGATCCTAACTATGCAGAAAAAATCAAAAGAGAAGCTAGACATTGGGATATGGCAAGCAACGTTAACAAACTATATGATAAAACCAGATATTCCGACTTCTTAAGACTAGGTTTTTACAAACATTCACCGTCCACATACTTGTTGTAATTTTGCACTAACAAACTTAAATGTTTTATTCTGTATTTACGTTTGAACGTGCTCCCTGCTATGGACCTATACTCGGAGCGCGGCGCAAAAAATTCCTTACAAAGATCGCCTGTGCCGAGTATGTCACTTACGTCACACGAAATAGAGACATGTCACCATATATTGACGAATTGCAAACTATTGCATACTCATTATTTTCGTGGATATAATGTATTTCTTACAAATATTGATAACTGCGCTGGAGACCAATTTTGGTCCACCATACTTGGCGCATCTTCAATCGTAATTATGGCTGCTGCTTTTATATAGAAAGAAGTTTCGAAGAAACGTACAAATTGAAAAAAATGTTTACATACATATTAGCTTTATCAAATGACCTTGGGATGAAACGAAATATAGTGTGGTGGTTGACTAAAAGCAAATCTTATTTATCTTTTTAATATCATTGTGAGTATACTTAATCATGTTTTTATTTTATTATGTTTTTCATTTTGTAAAATGTGTCTAAAGTTTGTAATAAACTAAGTGCAAAATAAAAAAAGAGAATTAAAAAAAGAATTTGCAAGTTATGGATCGCTTCACACAGGCTGAAATATATGGCATAAATTATGACATCACTGATGGCAACAGTGTCAGTATAGTTGCAACTGGCCTGTCCAAATTGGAGGAGAGCACCCATGCCCAATTTGGTAAAGATTCACAAACGTTTTCATGCTTAAAATGATAGCTGAACATAGCAAAATCTTTTTGCACATAATCTATCAAAATTGTCCACTTTCATGTTCTTGATTTTCAGCACACCGTTTTCCCTCGACCAGGAAGTCTGCAACCTGTGGGTCTCCAAATGTTTTGGAGTACTACTCCAATGTACCCTTACCATTAACTATGCTGAATAGGGCTGCTCGGCGTTGTATTACAAAACATCTGGAAAGCCAAAAGTGGGAGACCACTGACCTAGGCTGTAGTATTGTATGTTGCATGAAATATGAAAATGTAATCAGTCAAACCTCAGATATTCCAGTGTTAAGGCTTAAAAAAAGTTTGATAATTCTGGGCATGCACAGTCGGCGTGGTGGGACAAGCGGAATTAAGAATATGTCACAAAATGCACAACATCATCTAGAGCACAGATGAAACAGACACAAGCCCATACTGTCATGCACATAGGGTCAGAGTGACAAAGAACAATGAGCAAGCATTGGCAAAGCCATCCGTTTTGCTTGTTGTATAGACACAGGATAGGTATTGCCATAATGATATTTCCTAGTCATTAATTTGCAACAGCTGGTGTTGTTAGTGCCTAAACATATTACAGCAGTGCCTGGCAAATGCCTATCTAATGCCTTACAACAGCTAAAATGGTTGGTTTTACCAATGTGTGTTTCAACTGGAATTCGGTGCAAGGAAAAGATACAAGGGCGCACATATTGCTTGTAAATCAATGGCTTGGCTAAATGCACACTAGGTTAAGGCATTTTTTTATTTTTATTTACTTGCATATAATCATATTAGATTTTTACAAGGACGTTTTCAACAAGAAAGGCAGAATCGTAAAGTAGAACAACGTCTAATGTTCAAGACTGGAAAGGAAAGAGAGCAAAGAAAAGAAGAAAATCTTCAATTCAACTATGTTTTCAGATGGAAGTTGCGAAGGGGTCAGACATGGTTTTGTCTTATCCATAGCGATGTTAAAAAGTCTAGCCGTCGCTATTGTCCATCTGGTTTGAGCTCCTGTAATAAGACAGTTCCACCATATTTCTTTGTCGTTTACAAAAGAGTTTAGAAGCAGAGGGTTGAAAAAAGCTTTCCTTTCCTGGTTCATTGCAGGACATCTCATCAAAAGATGTCTAATCGTTTCTGTCTTTTGTGGATCTTTGCAAAGTCTGCAGGTCTTTTCATCACTGGCTGTCCTTATTGCTAAAATTTCCTGAGTAGGGAGCAGGTTGAGACGTGCTTTCATTAAAGTTTTCATTAAAGGTTTGCTCAGATATTTTGCAAAGTATGCCATAGGTTCCTTTAGTTTTTTAAAAGTAATTGGAAGGTGACTCAGTAGTTTATTTGAAGCTGCGTTTGCATTTGTGTCAATCCAATCTTGACATTCTATTTTTGCCTTAATTCTGAGTGGATTTCGCAGCAGCTCCTCTTTTGGGCCTCAGCCCAATCATTTAGGAGATGGTTGTTTCCTTTAACAATTTCTTCAGCGATCATCTGGTAAATTGGTAGGCTCTCTGGGTGCTGGATTTTTCTAAACAGTTGCATAGTACTTTGGTCCACAACTGCATTTAATTTGAGTAAACCTAATTCTCTTTTTTTCGCAGCGGGAGCAGTTGGGTTAGAGAGCACTAGTACTGATCTCCAGATGAAACCTTCCAGCTTTAACCACAATGAAGGCGGAATTGACGGCGTCGCATCCATCCCATAGGTCAATAACGGGATGACTTTTGCCTTATAAAACTTGATAGCTGGCATTAAGGAAAATTTACCATGCTTTCTGTCGACTGCTCGTATCTGGGCTGTTAGATTCTTTGTCTTTGCCCAGAGTGTCTGCTGCTTTTTTAATGCTTTCTTGGTAATGTCAATTTGGACTCCCAAATACTTGAATGCTGGGGCAATTTCGATTTTGGTCTTGTGTAGCTACCACTGCATATTCTCTTTCTTTTTATTCCCTGGTTTTTGAAAGATCAGAATTTTAGTTTTTGTTTTATTGATCTCCAGGTTATTATCTTCGATGTATTGTGTGAGGTTATCAAGTTGGCGCTGGAGACCAATCTGGGTGTGGTCCAATAGTATCTGGTTGTCTGCATACAGAAGTCTTGGCACCGTCTCCTTCCCTATTTTAGGTGCAAAAGACCTAATCTTGGATTGACTATCTTTGAAGTTGCTGAGAAAAGATATAAAAAGAGCAGGTGCCAAAGGGCAACCTTGCTTCACTCCGCGTTGTGAAGGTATCGCTTCAGAGAGTAAACCTTGATGGTTTAGGCGAACACTTACATTGGTGTTGGAGGGTAGGGTGATTATAGGGTCCAGGATGGCTTCAGGACAGTTCCACGCCTTTAATTTAGCCCATAGTTTGTGTCTGTCGACTCTATCAAAGGCTTGTGATAGGTCGACAAAGGCTAGAAATACCTGCAGTGCTCCTGACAGAAATTTTGCCTTGATTATGTTTAATAGCATTATGTTAACTCCCGTACTGGCGTTCATCTGAAACCCCGTTTGGAGTGGATCAGCGCTCGGGGATATATGAGCCCATTTGTGAAAGTGACTCAGAAGCAATGTTGCAAAAACCTTTCCAATGATATCATGGAGGGCTATGGGCTGATAATTAGAAGGATCTTCTTTAGTGCCCTTTTTGAATATCAGAACAATTACTGCACGGGACCAGGTATCTGGGATTATGTTTCTTTCTTTACAGTCTTTAAAGATCATACTAATTAAAGTTGCCCAGTCGTCGGGATGCTGTTTTAGATCGGTGTTTGCGAGACTGTCTGGTCCCGGCGCTCTCGACAGCTTCAGCTTTAGTATGACTTTCTTTATCTCTTCTTTGTCAGAGAGGTCCACCCAGTTTCGGTCTGTTGAGCGGTTAGTCAAGTTATTGATCTGTGTAGGGGGCTCAAAAAGTTGAGAGAATTGCGTGATCCAATTTGCATCTGAGACTGAATTGATCATTTGGCTATTAGGGTGTTTGTCTGATTAATTAATAAGTGACCAGAACTCGTGAGATTTTTTGTTAGTTAGTGCTTTAAGCATACCTTCTGCGTCAGACTGGTATAAGGCAGATCTTGTGTTTCTGACCCATTGTTTGTATTTTCTTGTCTCCACAAATTTCCCACGCTGTTGTTGTATTCAGGGTAACTGCTTCTCGCTTTAGTTTCCTCAAACCTCTTTGTTTAGCTACCAAATTCACGTTGTAGGTGTGGTTGTGGTTGGAGGTGATTTTGTGAGGTCCCCACATGGGCTTTTTAAAGGCGAGGAGCAGTGGTATGTAACTTGCACTGAAGGTTGCCTCTTGAGCATCAATATTTGACGTTAAGATTTTGTATTTAACAGAGAGCTTTCGGATGTCCGTGATGGTCATACGCAGACGGGTTTTCTGAGGGTTGGTCTTAATAGATGTTCTGTAGATTTGATGAGATCGGGCACTAGTGCTGCAGATAAGGTTCAGCAAATTGTGATCACTATTTCTAGTTCTAATTACCTTGAAGGAATTTATGCATAGATGCACAGTTTTGGAGGTAAAAATATAGTCAAGCGTAGCCGATGATCTATCACACTCCCACGTAGGTATCACGGGTCGGTCGTTGTTTATGATTGCTGCGTTAAGGAGGTTCCTAGATTTCATTAGATTCATCCATGCCAAACCCCTGACTTCCGTTAGAGTGGGGGGGAGTGATTTTGCCGTAAGCACGTTGGGCTCAATACATTTAGCGTGGAGGTCTCCACAGATAAGGATGTTTGAGGTCTGATATTTAATCGCAATTTCATCAATGGAGTTAGCCACTGTGTCACAGAAGTTTGCTGTTGACTTTTTTTGGGGATTCCAATAAACATTGATGATGGCCAAGGAGTCAGGAGGAGATATCTTTTCAGCTGAGGTTGTATGAGTCCACGTAGTAAGGACAGCCAAGAGTTCATAGCTTTCTGCTATTTTCTTTATGATGGTTATACCTGATCCTAAACCGGTGGCTATCAGGAGGCCAGATAAAGGGCGGCCTAGTGGCCCTTTGGATGCCGGCGAGATTTCGATGATAAAGCCGTCAAGGGCCGGTTTTTCCTGCAGCCAAGTTTCATGTAGGCTTAGAACATCATATGCTCCCAAATTGTGAGTGTCAGATCTAGTTAAGTGGAGGTGGCCTCTGGTGTTCCATGAGGCTATGCTCAAGGCAGTTTTTGGATGATCATCGTGGTTTGGTCGGGGTAGCTGTAAGACTGCAACACCACCCCCTGGTGGTTGATATCTTTTAGTGCTGGAGGTCAGAACTTCTCAAATCCATGACCATCTACCCTTCTTTAATGTTCCCTCTGTACGGATTGTGGAGGGCTCTGATATTTTTTTTCTGTCTTTTACATATTGCAGGGTTCTTGTGTATTCTCGATGTCAGGAGTGAGGCGAGTTTAAATAAGCCTGATGTCTCCTAGAATCGGGGTAGTTTCTGTCATCTCTGTATGGTTGATCTCTTCCATTTTCAGTTGAAGCTTTCTTAGATTGATTGGTGGAATTTGTCCATTCCAAAATGGGTCTATTATGTCTGTAGTTTTCTTGGTGATGTTGGACTTCTTCTCCTTCTGTTGAATCTATATAGGTCCTCCGTTCGTGATTTGTATCTATAATTTTTGTTTAAAGGTTCTCTGTGTTTATCTGTTTTTTCATCGCTTGTGGTCAAAGTTGGGATCTCGTAGAGAGTATAGCCCAAGTAAGCTAGTTCGGCGTAGACATCTTGTGGAATCTCGCGTAATGCCGAGTTTTTGATATGGAGGTATGCCTTTGCTTGTTTGTTCCTGTGATATAGCTTGATCATGGTAAAATCATCTGATTTTAATGACTGCAGCATATCCACTTATTTTAATATTTTGAGGACTGTTTTTCTGTTTAGGATTATGTACCGATTGTTGGCTGCTTTTTGGTCTATTTTAAAGAGGCAAGTCGATCATGTTGTTGCATCCTTTGATCTTCGTTGATTCTCTTTTAAGTGGGCTGACGGAATTCTCTGTTGTTTTGCTTGTTTGGTATCAGTCAAGATATTCGATGAGTGTTCCGCCCTTTTTTGGATATGTTGGTTACACTCCAATGGATCTGGTGTTGCCGTGGTATCTTTATAATCTGCTTTGGGTGTTGAGGTTGCAGATTTAGAGTCACCCATATGAGGGCGTAATGGCAGGCTCGGGTCTTGTATTTCGGCCTTATGGGTGCTTTCGATTTGTGTTTCAGGACCTTCTGTTAGGTCCCAATGTTGAGTTAGATCAAACAGAGAACTTTGGACCATAAATTCCTCAGCTGTCTTTGGTGAGGTGGTAGCATCTACCACTGCTTTGTTAATGCTTTGTTTGTCTTGTGTATGGCGTTGTTTCTCTCCCATTATTTTTTAGGTTTTTTTTTTTGAGCAGACAAAGGATCTAAGCCAGTCACTGTTTTTGAATGGAAGCCCTCTTGTTGGCAGGTGCCTGCAAGTTTCCGCAATGGTTGCTTTTTGCTGGTGGTAGTGACTTTTTGTTGACTGTGACTTAATGTCGTTGGTTTAGCAGATGTGGTTGAAGGTCGAGGATGTTTGTCATTTGATCTTACAAACAAAGGCGCCTGTTCTAGAGGCTGAAGCCCTGGGGTTGTTTGAGTTTATTTATCTAGGGTCCTAACTTGGGAAGACCAGGTTGATTTGAGAAGCTTTAATTTTTCTTCTAATAGAGTTATCTTTGATTCCCAAGAGTCTCTATGCTCCATATTTCTTTGGTCTAGTGCTGTAATATAGCCTTCCACAAATATCAGCTTAGTGTGCATCATCGCGGTCACTGTGACACTGTCTTTCAAGGAGTCGTTAATAGCTTCGTACAGATTTCCAAAGGGTGCTAAGGCAATTGTTATAGCCGACATAATAGTTGTTTCGGCTGTTTTTTTTGCCGGCGATTCTTTAATGCTTTGTGGAGCTATTTCACTTAGTCTCCTGTTTTTCAAAGGAGATCGGCCTCGTGGTGTAGCTGGGATTGATGATGGTGTGGCAAAAGGACCCTCTTCCATTTGAGTAGGTCTGTCATGATTTTTAGATTGTGGTAAGGACCATTCGCTTTCCGGTTGATTCTTCCAGGTGAGATCTTGCATATAGGGCTGTCTGTGAGCCGCTGGGAATACTGGTTTTGGTCGCGTAGATGAATTTTCTCTTAGCTTATTCAAATTGCTTAGTAATGGGAGCGCCTCACTCCCCTTTATTTCGCTTAATTTCGGGGTTGTGTTTGATTCCTCCATGCATGTTTTCTCTTCAAGGCACTCTAGTCCTGTTTTAGAATGCCCTTCTTGATTCGTCGTCTGAGGGGGGGTTGATGGCGTCGGTTGCGGATACAGCACCCACAGAGATCGCATCTTCCTTGCATGCAACTGGGAGACAGACTGCTTTTACGGTATTTTTTTTGGAGTTAGATTTTTCGGTTGCTGGTAGAGGAATTACCTGATTCAAAATTGTTGCCGTCACTTTTCTTGCTTTACTAGCTGGAGGTGAATCTTGAATAGCCTCCAGGATTTCGGCATCTGAAAGTTCCTGGTCTTGGTCAGTTTCCTTTTACATTGCTTCTTAAAAAAGTCCTTAAGAGCACCAGAAAATAGCGGGTAAGGAAGTTTTTTTTTCCTACTTCCTTTTTTCTATACTGTCTCAGTTGGTTTTTGCGCAGAGGGTTTCTTGATTCCTTTGGAAATTTTTGTAAACTTTTTTTGTATCTTTTTCTGGATATATTTGCCTTTTTGCCTTAAATGTTTTTTCAGTTTTGCTGTACGATTCATTCAGTTTAAAGTAGGAGACTCTGTGATCAAGTGTTCAGGGGAATCAGATCTAAAGCACCTCTATTTTGGAAGAGATTTGTCTACGTTGTTTTTAGTAGTTGTAGGGGCTCTTTAGGATTTGAGCAACTTGCAGTGTCTGTTGCTACTGCAAGATCAAGAACATGGCGATTTTCCAAAGTATCTTCATTTTTTTCAGGAGTAGACAGAATAGAGACAGTATTATTTCCAATTGGAGAGTCCATTACGGCATGTATTTGGGCTCAGACCTGCGTTGTCGATGATCTCAGGTCAGTCGCAGTACCCCCTTGGCAGCTCTCCAATGGGGCCACTGCCAGGTCTGTGTTCGGCGAAGGCTGAACAAAGGTCTTTGGCTCCAGCACGAAGCACGAAGGGCTTGTTGCCTCAAGGGGCGGGTCTAACTGCTGCTGTTCCCTGGGACCCGTCTCCAGGTCTCTGGTGTCATCTCGTCCTCCCTCCATCAAGACCGCGCGGGCCCTCGCAGCCCCGTTCACTACCGCCAGTACAGGGGCCGAGGTCAGCCGTCCTTCGACAGCCGAAGCCAGGGCACCCCTCGCTAGTGCGGGAGTCTGGCAGGTGGGCTGAATAGGCTGGATGGAAGGCGTGGTCCGTGGGGAGGAGGAAAAAATCGCCAAAGCCGAGGCCGCCCCCGGAGGAGTCAGCACGGGAGGCGAGGGGGGCACCTCCAGATCAGAGACTCGCGACGGCCATTGTATATCCGCAGGTGAGACCGGCAAAGCAGAAGGCAAAGCGGGCTGGATCGTATTAAACCCATTTTTTAGGGCCATAAAGTCTGGCTTGCTTGAGCGGGTTGTTGAATCAAAGACACTATCGTCTGTAGAGTCAATTTGACCTTTGTCATTAGTGCTGTCAGAAATTGATATCATGACAAAAGTAGGGGCTGGACGTTGGTTAGTACCACAGGGATTATCAGGTTCAAACAGTACGTTTTTGGTCGTAGAAATACTGGTATTAGGTCTTACCTCCTTGACTCTTTTGGATGGCAATTTCAGTAATTTCAGGTCAGATACTTTACAATGGGTTCGTAATCTTCGTGCCTCTGCAGCCAGATCTGGAGAGGCTTAGGGGGCATGTTTTCAGCAACCTCCAGCCGGGTGCTGCCGGGGACTGCTGTAGACTGCTCACACCTCTCCTCACAGCTCTGATCACCGCTCTGCGGTGTACACAGGTACACGTGGGTCCTCCCTCAAAGGAAAGCGAGGAAACACTGCAGCCTGCTGTAGACTGCTCACACCTCTCCTCACAGCTCTGATCACCGCTCTGCGAGGTACACAGGTACACATGGGTCCTCCCACAAAGGAAAGCGAGGAAACACTGCAGCCTGCTGTAGACTGCTCACACCTCTCCTCACAGCTAAGGCATTTGTATTACACCAGGAGCCGGTTTATAGCTGCAATAAAGTCGTTACCTTTCATAAGGCTGTCCAGAAAGAACGGAGCTGGCTCAAAAGAGATCCAAATGGGGTGTGTTTTGGGAGGAGGCTGGGGGGTAGGGAGTGGTTGGGAATGGCTATAGGCACTAGCATGGCCATGGGTGGTCAAATAGTGGGAAAAACGCAAAACAAAACTCCCAGGCTGTGTGTTCCCCCTCACATCCCACCTATCTCCTATCTAAGCTGCACATGACAAGTGTTTAATTTTATAGGCAGCACTTAGAGTGTCAGCCAAGAGCCAAAACTAAAACATATATTTATATGAAATACAAAATATCCTGCAAAATGCAGAAAAATACCAAAAGCCCAACACATGTACACACCCACGCCTATGCAGACATGCATGCTAGGGTCGGAGGGACAAAATTAATTACAAGGAATGAAAAGTATTCTGCAAAACAAGCCAAAACACCTAAAGCCCCCAAATACACATAGATGCACTTTTTAAGGCCCGGAAAAATGATCATTCTTTAGGTTCACTGCAGTAGGCACAGAGACCAAACAGAAGTGAAACATATACGACAAAACGCACTAAATCATTCACACCGCCCAACACACGCACACACAGACCTACGTCATAAGCAATCAGGTGTAGTAGGATCAGAGGAACAAAATCAAATGTACATTTTACAGTGAAATTAAATCTAATTTGCAATTAGCACAAGATGACACGACACATTAAACACACACTAGGGCAAATGTATATGTACAATAGGTTAGATTGACAAAACAAAAATGAAAGATATTTGGCAGATGTGCACAAAGATTGGCAGCCCTGATACACTCAGACACATGTGCAAACACTCCCCTAATCAGTCGTGCGCATTAGGGTCGAAGATACAAAATCAACTGAACAATATTCAGCTACCTGAAAAATATTCCAACAAACAGGCAAGACATAAGAGCAGCTGGATCAATCATAAATGACAGATTGACAAGTTTGTCACAAACAAACATGTTGAAGCTAACATTTAAACATGAACAAATATGCTATTACAACTAATGCTGTTCTATCAGTATCAGTATCCTGGCAGTGGTCGACTGCCGGGGAATCCTGCGCAGAAAAATGAGCAGGGGGAGGTAATTGCTTCCCTAGGCTGACGACAGTAAAAACATATGCATCCATCAAAAACATGGACAGACAGGGACATCATCTAGGGGTTGCCAGCGGGTCGCAACTGCGACCTCTGAGGTCTCCCTTGTGGCCAGCGCCATGTGGCTCTTTGCTTCTGGAGTGGCTGCCTCTTTTATTCAGGCCTCTTAAAAGAAAAAAGCAACAGGTGTTCCCCAAGACTAACACTTTCAGCAGTGATCCTAAATAAGAAAGAATAGGAAGACAAAATAATGTGCCTTTCTATACAATAATTGCTAGACTCAACTCAGCCTTTCATCCTTCTGAGGTCGATAAATGAGTACCAGCACAAGTTGGGTGATATTACAGCGTTTCGATGTCTATGGGCTGCAGTGCGCTCTACAAATGTAAAAAATAAATAAATAAATAAATATTGTATGTATATTGTTTCTATCTAAAGCGCTTAAGCGTAACGCATCATTATCGTTTGGCCATGGAGGTCTGCTTGCATTCACAGTAATTTGCTGATATGGGCCTATACACAATGATCTTAACGATACATATGGCGATCCATTCTTGTATGAAATGTATATCACATTATAGTGACATCATAACCATATTTTTCGTAGTGTACTTAGGAACAATGCTATGTGATGCCACTTCATGTTTTGTCAAGGGGTGAAAAAAGGTTGTGTTCCATCGCTCCCACACTAACACTTCGGGTGGGGTCAAATGACATCACTTCCTGTGATGTCATCAGAGGTCAAGGGTTGTGTGATGTCAATTCCGTTACCCCTGGCATTTTGGTGAAATGAAAACCCTGTGGACAGTCCCTTATAGATTTTAGTGACCAGACTTGCAGGACACTGGCAATTGCAGAATCAACAATTTAGATCACCCCTCTTTTTCACTCTGTCGTTCTATTTGTTCTTAATAGTTGGTTTGGGGTAGAGTGAGATTTGTGTGGTACTTTGGGGTAGCTGATACTGGACAAGGAGGACCATGCTTTGTGTTGGTTTTTGTACTTCGATAATTAATGGGCAAGTCCTTCAATGTTTCTTTTATTGGCGCTTCTCACTTTCTTTCATTCTCTATTGATTGGAAAAGAAAAATGTCCCTGTTACACAGGAATCACACAATTCTAAGGTTATTACCCTCTTTCTGGTAGAAGTGAAACAGTTCAACTATAGTTGAAAGGTCTTGCACGAAATAGGCTAGTTATTGCATAAAAAGCAAGTGCACAACGCTTTAGGGATGCCAATAGGTCTTCCCAATTATCCTTTCGTAATGGTTTCAATGGTTCACTTGACCTCTTTTCCTGTGATGCTCATTTTTAACAGTATATCTAAATTATCTTGTAGCCATATTCAAGTCAGGTTAATGTAAGACATTGATTTGTAACTGAAAATGTAATTCGGCTTTATTCGTTTTTCATAATATGACATGAATTCCATGGTAATGCTTTAATCTGTCACCAGTTTCCTGTGCTGTTCTTATTACTCAATACACTTGATGCTACTCTGGATTTGGTTAGATATGATTCTTATTACTACTGGTTTAGCATCTTGCTGTTGATGGCCCTATTTATAATATTAGCTCTGATGATCTAATTGAAGGATTCAAAGGAGTTTCTGCCTTGCAACATGATGTATTTCTATCCTGGAAATGATGGGAGTTGAATTTCTTTCGAGTTCCCCAGCTCACTGTGCCCAGTATTCTCTGGTAAACATTTTTGAAAGTGGTTCTCCAATGCTCAAGTGAACTTCTGCACTTCGATTTGGAAAGGTTTACAGGTTGACGCAGATTTTTTTTACAACTTGCAAATGCCCAAATCTCCTTTAAAGATTACAGATTTCGAGGGAAATTCGAGAGGTGTGCAGGGGAAGTAAAAAACGAATTCAAGTAGATTCTTGATATAAAGAAAAACATTGTTTTAAGCTTTCCAGCTCAATGATTTCACATGGAAATGAGGGTGTGTGTGGCTGTGGTGTTTGTGGGTGTGGTGTTTGTTTGTGTGTGTGTGTGTGTGTAGATCGGTGTGTCTGTGTCTCCTGTCGGTTATAGGTTTGAATTTGGGCAAGAATGGCTTACCATTTCATACTTCTGAATGACGTCAAAAATAAAATACTGTTGAAGTTTGCCATTGTGAGCTTTCATGTTTGTCCTGCACATGACTGTCTGGGTCTGCATTTCATCTTTCACAGGTATGTAAATGAATACCACCAAAGTGCATAATATTACAAAACAGGACATCCATGACAGACACGTACCTCTGAATAACCTATGCGGCAGAGGCAAAGTCAGTTGCGTGTTAAGTGAGCATGATGCAGCGTTTCATCCTCTTGAGATTGCTTCCACGAGTAACACCGAGATCAGAAATTCAGAATAGTTTGAAACCATAGCTTGCGGGGAATACCCCAAACAGACAGTGGGGCAGGGGGAACCCTTCTCATTTCATCACAATACCGAGCCTGCATGAGGTAGTCATCCCAGCTACATTGTTTAAATGAGAACCATTTAAGTAGCATTGCAATTTGATCGGTTCATGGGCCCCATGTTCCTGGGAAAACATAACATAGCCGTACAGCAGAAAACAAAGAGTGGCGTCTGCTTTCCATATGAACCACTCTGTTTGCTGCAAGCTATTAGTCATGCACAATGACACAATGCTCCCTTTGAACGTAAACTGGTCGTTTTTACAGAAAGTTTTATCAACTTGAAATTATCATTACCTTAATCCAAATCTAATAACTGGACTTCCAAAGGTCTAGAAAAGCTCCTTCCACTCCAAATATAGAGGGTGATTTTGGGCTCAGACAAATGTAGTAATGCAGGCCTAATGCCTAACTGCCACTACTTTATGTGCCTCCAGTACCTCCCTATGCAGAATTAACTGCCTAGAGATAGGAGACCCTGTCATGCAACATCTTAGTAAGGTCATGAAGGTGTTGCAGGCTATTGGTGGGTCGGAGGGAATCCTGGAAGTGATCACAATAGCAGAGTCAGCCAGATATATCCTATGTTTGATGTCAGGATATAGTCAATACCAAATGCACTTCCTTGCCTGAATGGCAACAATGGGTGGCCTAGTTCTGGAGGAATGGTTTCTCTCAACATATCTTCCTTTGTTAAAGTCACTGTATAGAAAGTATAGGAATGGAAAAAGAGACAGATTCAGAGCAAAATCCGTAATAGTGTGATTGCAACCTTCATTGGGTTCATAATATAAGGCATAAAGAAGCTGCTACTGTATATTATAAGGATTTTGCAAGCCAGTGAGATGAGGAGTCCCTTGAACCGCTGGGAACCACTCCAAATACAATGCTGATCCATACTGACCTTGCAGCATTTTCCTTTTGTCACATCAATGTCCTCATTATCGGTTGGGTGTATTTTGAACCCCATCATCTGCTGTGATAATTAATGTTCCACATGCAGCAATACTGGGTATGTGACCAATTTATGAAAACTCTGACAGCTTGGATTTAACAGATGCAGATATCCATGCATCACCAATGCCATGTTTCTGCATAATGCTTTTGCAACGTTGATTTGAGGATGGAAATTGAGTTTGTACAATAGCAGCTCATACTAGGATTGTGCAATATTTATAATGCAGAAAAGGGACACTTTGATCTGTTTTTGCATTACATTGGCAAGAGAGTAAGAAGACTGATATCAGAGATGAGGGTGGCCCCATACAGAATGTTCTTTCCTGCACTCAAGAGATGAACTTGTGCTTGTCTTCACTACAGCAAAAAACTTTTATCAACGTTCAAGAGAGTTTTAACAGTTTTAACTTTCTACCTTTTCAGTGGACGGAAATACTGGAGGCGTCCACTATTTCACATCATAATCTAGTGGTTTTTACTTTATACTTTATTCTATGGATTACTGAATGTGGTACATACCCCACACCTCATTAGGCAGGTGGTAAACCATGTGGCATCTGTAAATACTTCCAGTCTTAACCATTACCCCAATCTCATAATGTGGTCCTAACAGGCACTGGCATAAACATCAGACCACCAAATTTCATAATCTTGATACTTATCTCCCTGTGAAAATGTGTCCCATCTCCATTCTACCCATTGTCTCTAAAACCCTACAACGTGTTGTCTACTCACAGATTGCTTCATATCTAGATCACCACTCCTTACTCCATAATCACCAATGTGGCTTTTGTCTTCTTCATTTCACGAAAACTGCCCTTCCCTCTGGTTCTAATTCACTGTTATCTGCTTGACATTCCAAACATTTGTTTATCCTTGTTCTGCTGGATCTTTCAGTCATGTTGCCATGGTTGATCACCACACTCTTCTTCGCACTCTCTCTTTAGAGTTTTAAGGGGATGTTCACCAAAGGCTCAATCTTATCTAGCTGACTGTTCAATTTTTTCTTCTCCCGGGTAGCTAAAGGCTCACCCACCCTTGCACTACTACACAGTGTCCCTCTTGGTTCGGTACTAGGTCCTCTTCTGTTTTCTCTTTATACGTTTCCCCTATCCCCTATTGTCTATTTATTTGGTCTGTCTTCTTACTTTTATTCTGTCAACTCAGAAATCTATGTATTGTGCTGACAACTCAGAAATCGACGTATCCTTCTCTTCTTTCTCTGGTTGCCTCCATACTCCCATCTCTTCCTAACTATCAGAAAACCAAACTTGGATGCATGCCGACTTCTTACATCTTAACGCCTCAAAAACAGAGATTATTTTCTTACCCTCCAATATGATCCTTGCGCAGCTCCTCCCTCTATTTATTTTACGCCAATCAATCTGTGGGATGTTCCCTCTTCCCACAGCACGGTCCGTGTACCTCGCACTGGCTTTTAATGTAAACTAATACAAGAAATTATGTCAAAAGGCTAAAGGGTTTGTGATGGCAGACTGTCATTATATTCCACCAAAACCAACATTTAATTCAGGGAATCGCAGTTCTTGTATAGACTATATATTGCTGAAAGTGGATAGCTAGAAGTTGATAAGTGATTTTCAGGTCATCCAGCGTGTGGAAAGTGGTCATGTCCTTTACATTTATCACATTCACTCCCACACATCGGAATTAGCATCTAGACTACCTACCCTGCCAAAACAGAGGGCCCCCTAATCGGGTATGGGTCCCTTGGCAATAATTAGGTAATAAGAACAAAATAGGCCTAATGTATGAAGTATTCATTACTATATTTGAAAACTTAGTAGCAAAGCATGGTTAGTTCTCACCTTAAAAGATATGGGGACAAGTCAATAATGCACTCTCCCCATTAATCACAAAGCCTTACTCGAACCGGGAATAAAGTGCTACACACAAAGGTGGGTGGTTTGATTGGGAATTCCAAGGAGCGAAGCGATAGCCAGGAAATAAGACGAGTAAAGAATGCATATAAGGTATTATAAGTACAAAAGAAAGCTGCATATGAAAGACAGTAATGGGATAAGCCGAAATTAGTGACCCAAAAGGAGGACACAAAAGCATTCTGGAAGTCAGTCACTGCTAGCAGTTCCACTGCCCCTCTGCCACCCGAAACGTCTATCGCAGAAAACGACTGGTATACTCACTTCAGCAAACTATACCACTCGCCCGCCAGCAAATCACTAAAATGTGAGGAACAATTCTCGTTAGAGAATATACCAGTTAATTAAGTATTTGATATATCTCATGAGTTAGAAGAGGCAATCCTGGCACAAAAAAGAAATAAAGTACCAGATTTGGACCCAATTCTCAGATTAAAGAGTGTGGATTCATATTCGATGGGGAGTGTTTTCTAGTATAAATAGTAGTTTAATGATACCTTCCACTTGGGGAGGTGCAATAATAGTTCCAATACATAATAAAGGGAGCTGTGGAGATCCACACAATTAAAAGCCCATTTCCCTAATAGATGCTAGCTATAGGTTCTGTCGGAAAATACTCCGGAGGAGACTGGAATGGAGGAGTGAATACAACAAGAGGGAGATATTTCTGATTTACACGCAGTCTTTAGAGTGGGTATTAGTCCACTGGATCATGTCTTTAGGCTAACGCTTCTTTGCGATAAGTATATGAAACTCAGGAACCAAAAGTTGTTTCTGGTTTTCATAGATTTACGCACCAAGAGAACAACTATGGCAGTATCTTTTTGAGATAGGTGTCCCGATCTACCTTTTAGCAAAGACATGAAGTACATATACAGACACATATGCCCAGGTATGATTGGGTAAGAGAGGACTAACAAAGCCCTTCCCTGTGGATATAGGTCCAAGGCTGCATTACCACCCCTACTCTCTTTAGTTTGTATATAAATAAAATCACCACAGAAATTGATTATCTGTATATGGAGGCCCCACTCTTGGGAGGAAACAAATTGGAATTTTGTTATATGCCGACAATCCGGTACTGATAAGCAAGACAAGGATGAGTATTCAATAGGCATTTGAATAATTTGCAGACCTAGCTTTGAGAATGGATTTGGAAACACATTTTACTAATACTAATCACTCATATGGTCTCAGATCATTGGAAAATCTATCCCCCAATTTCTCTTGGAAAAGCTGAAGTGAAGAGGGTAGACTTCTATGATTACTTAGGAGTCCGAATAGATGAAAGAGAACAATAGCTGGATCTGTGGCTCACTGGAGTAATGCATCCAATACAGGTGCCTGTGTTTGACCTCAGGGTCACTGGTGCGAATCTCGGCAGGTCCACTCAGCCCTTCATCCTTCTGAGGTCGAGAAAATGAGTGCCATTAAGTTGGGTAACAATTAACATCCGTTATCTGTCAATAGTGCCAAGATGCCCCTCTGGGGGTGAACATGCGCTCTACAAATACACCTCTTATGTAACAATGGGGATTTAATTGCATTTTCTAATATTTTGTTCTCTATATAATAAACTGTGACGAAGAAGACCTTTTCCCATGTATAAGAATCAAAATATTGTGACAACTTATCAGAGCATTCAAAATGTTATGAGCACTCAGAATGACTCAGAATCATAGGCTCATTCACAATATCTGAAGAAAGTATGGTGATTAAGAAGGAAATGCATTGGTAAGTAGCATTTTGGTTATCACATTTTGTGTGAAGTTGTTTTTTTAAGTATTAAATCTCAATTGTGTGCTTATATGAAATGTTAATAGGTATGATATTTATTGTCTATTTATTTTATTGTGATGAACTGTGCTTTAACATGTGGATTTTAGGGTCTTCGATAACCAAAAAAATTGATTGCTGCTACTACGGGACAAGAGGATAGTGTTGTATTCATATTGTTATTGTTAATGTTCATGGGGCTCCCTGACTGCGTCTGCATAGAATGTTTGTGTGGAATGCTATTTGGATTGTTGCGGGATTCGGAGTGACCGTTTAGAGAGGCTTGAGGAGTGGATGTATGCAGTCGCAGTGCAGGGCGCCGGGTTTATTACTTACTTGAAAATAAAGCATTTTCTACGACTGCATCGCCTCCGTACATACTTCATTTTGGCGACGAGGATGCCCGGCGTCCCACGAGAATCCATGTTGAAGCGAGAGCTGGAGCTCCAAACGGACCACATCTCTGTTCGTTTGTGCTGAGAGTAGGAGGGCCTCCCAGAAGCATTCAAAGCCATTTGTCAAAGGCAAGTGTTCCCGTTGCGGACGGGTAAATAAGGGAAGTTTCGATCGAAAGTGCGATCGTTTCCAGTCATACGCGCGCAGCATCGTGTGTATTAGATTAAAGGACCTTTTGTTGGCTCGCGCTCACGTGTTTGTGAGCATTTTGAGTACCAGGATCAGCATCGCGCTTCATAAGAATAAAGGACCCTCCAGCGCTCATGTGATCACGCACTTTGTGGACCAGGAAGTCTGGGGAGGATGAGGATTAGGCACCTTCATCCTCATCCCAGTACTTGAAAAAAAAAATTATAATTTCTATTCCCTTTTCTCCCAACATGAAGATTGAAGAAGGGATGCCCACATAAAGATTATCAAAGAATTGTAAGACAGTGTTTTAGTAACTCTACACCTCCAACTGTGGAGAGGCCTTTTGGGTTACTAGAATGCAGGGCATAAGTATTCAGCCTCCAGCAAGTTTTATGCCAACTCCAGGACAACCAGCAGTTGTCTGGTCAGAGTGGAAGGAGTTTTGGTTAAACTATATTCAAGCTGTGGAACATGAAGAACTCAAATCCCGCAAGAAGAAGCTGCTTTTGTTGCATGCCCTTGGATTAGAGGGTCAGAAGAAGTATAGAGAACTTCCAGAATTGGCGAGAGATGAGGCTGAAGATGCTGACGAACATGACAGGGCCATAAGAAAATTGGACAAGTACTATGCTCCGGAAACTAATGTGGCTATAAATAGATATACATTTTACACCAGAGTGCAAAAAGAAAATGAGAGTATTGAGGAATATGTTTCAGCATTGAGGGTCTTATCGCGGACCTGTCAATTCGGCAATGGCATCACCCTTGATGAATTAATACAAGATCAGATAATTATTCACTCAAAAGATAATATAGTTCAAGACAGACTGTGGATGGTTGACAATCCATCACTACCGGAGACTATAGCCATTGCTAAGCGGGTGGAGCATAGTCAATTATGCTCCAAGGAGATGAAAGACAAGAAAGAAGAAGCTGTACAGAGCATGCAACGCCACACTACCAAGGTAGTACAGGAACAAGAGGAACAAGGCCAAGTTAATGCACTGCGATCAAAGACAAGACTAAAGCCACTCCAGGAAAGAGCAATAAAGCAAAAAATCCAGAGTACAGTGGAAGTTCAAATAAAGTTCAAGGAAGAAATTGGTCAAAGAATGAACCTTGTACACAATATGATCAAAGATTTCAGAATACCCAACCAAGAGAAGGAAACAGGTGTTATAACTGTGGCAGAATTGGTCATTATGCGAATGCAAAACCTTGTCCGGCACTGGGACAGAAATGTGGAAATTGTGGCATAAAAGGTCATTTTGCAGTTGTATGTAGAAAGAAGAAGAAAGTTTCTGTCATCATGGATGAAGAGGAAGAGTCAGAGGAAGAAAGGGTGTTCTTCATTCATGAACCTCCGGAAGGAGAATTTAAGTGCCCGAGTTGCGAGGTGGTTCTAGATAATTGGAAGCTTAGAATGAAGGTGGATAGTTGTTCACCATGGACAATTATTACTAAGAAAACATGGCAGAACCTTATCACACGTAGTCTCAAAAGCGAGTTGATTTCACCAGACATTAGAAATCCGGGTGGATTTGAAGGATCAAAGATCAGAATGATTGGGTGGTTTTCTTGTATCATTCAATTTAAAGACAGACAAGCCCAGGTTAAAGTTTATGTGGCAGAAAAAGGTGTGAACATCATAGGATGGAGAGACCAAGCTGGCTTGAGAATCGGGTTAGATCCATGTACGGAAGAACAGATTCTACTGGTTGATAGTAGTCAAGAACTAAGAAAGGAAGTGTCAGCAGAGTAAAATAAAATTAAGTCAAAGTTGGGCTTAATAAAGGATTTTGTGCACAGAATTCGCCTCAAGAAAGGAGCTGTGCCTGTTAGACACACGAAGTCTAGACAGGTTCCATTTGCCATTGCTGACAAAGTTGAGCAAGAGTTGACATTGTTGGAATCTGAAGGTGTTATAGAAAAAATTGAGTCTTCCGAGTGGGTGAGCCCCATTGTTGTGGCACTAAAGAAAAACTGCAAACTCAGGGTTTACGTGGACTTGAGAGATGTCAAAAAAAACATAATAACTGATATTTTCTCTCTTCCCATTATTTCTGAAATGTTGAATTGTATTGGAAATGCGGGCGTGTTTTCCACGTTAGATCTCTCAAAAGCCTATCATCAAATTTCACTTACTGAGGATTGCAGAGACATTACAGCTTTTATTACGCCACATGGTCTGTATAGGTATAAACGCATGCCGTTTGGTTTAGCGTCTGCGGCAGCTGTATTTCAAAGGGTTATGATCCATGTTCTTAAGGGTTTAAGTGGGATCTTTGTGTATCAAGATGACATTATTGTGTTCGGAAAAGGAGTTGAAGAACATGATAACAGGTTGAAAGATGTGTTGAAAAGATTAGAAGATGTTGGTTTGAAAGTTGAGCAAAGCAGGTGTAAAATTGGAGTTGATGAAGTAGAAAATTTAGGACATACTGTAAATGGCAAAGGGGACAAACCAAAAAGGGATGCCATGGAAGCAATTAAGGAGTCTCCTAATCCTAAAAACAAAGATGAGTTGAGATCATTTTTGGGGATATGCGAGTATTATAAGAGGTTTGTTAAAAACTTTGCGAGTGTCACAGAGCCTTTGAGGAAATTGTTGAAAAAGGATGCTAAGTTTCTGTGGAGTGATGATTGCGATAAGGCGGTAGGTTGCATAAAAACAGAAATATGTAACTCTTTGGAGTTGGGATGGTTTGAGTTTGGTGGGATGACTAAGATCACAGTGGATGCCAGCGGGAATGGTTTGGGAGCAGTTTTATCACAGATAGATGAAGATGCCAATGAGAAAATAATCAGTCATGCTTCAAGAGCCATTTCAGATGCAGAGAGTAGATATTCAGTAACTGAAAAGGAATTACTGGCTTTGTTCTTGGGTGGTGAATTATTTCAGGAAATATTTGTGGGGAACAAAATTTGTGATTCAGACGGACCATAAGCCATTGATTGAAGTCCTTACTCGCCGAGATTGGCAAGACTTAGGGCCTCATTACACAGATGGCGGAGAACCATGGCGCTATTAGCGCCATGGTTCATACCGGTAAAATACCGGCACCGCCTTGGCGGAAAGGGGAATTACAGCCCCATTCCAAGGTTGGCGGGACGGTTATTCCCGCTTCTGCCATTGCCTTTCCCCATTCCCATTTTTGCCCCATAGGGCTCAATGGGAATTGGGAAGGCGCTAATTACGGTACCGCAAATTGCGGTACCGTAATTAGCTCCCTGGGTCCCTTTGCGGGTTGGTTTTTAACGCCTGCAAAAAGCAGGCATTAAATCCCCCAACCCGCAAAGGGACCTCGTAGTAAGGCGGTAAGGATTTACCGGTACCGGTAAATCCTTACCGCCATCCATGTAATGAGGCCCTTAGTCTTAAACTGCAAGATTATAACTCTGTAGTGCAGTACGTGCCTGGAAAAAGGAATGTGGTTGCTGATTTTTAATCTAGATTACCATTGGGAAGTAGGCAGGCAAAGGTGGAGATGGATGATGAGATGGTGGCTGTTGTGTTTGAGGTCACGTCCAGGGATACCTGGATTGAGGAGTTGGGCAAAGATATTGAACTGTTACAAATCAATGAATACACAAAATCTGGATGGCCTGTAAAGAAGGTGGTTAGCCAAGCATGTTTGAGATTTTGGGAGGTGAACGATGAATTGTCAATGGAGGATGGATTTCTAGTGAGGGGGGACAAACTAATTCCCCCACATAAGTTATATGATGAACTTATTGAAAAAGCACACCAGGGTCATCCTAGCATTACGGGCACAAAGAACAATGTGAGATTGAAATACTGGTGGTCAGATATGGATTTGATGATAGAGAGAGCGGTTAGAAATTGCTGGCCATGTCAGAACAGTGACAAGAGTTGTAGAATTGTCAAGTCTAAACCTATTAGCATTTGTAAGGGTGAAGCACCATGGGAAATGCTAGGGATTGATATTGTTGGGCCATATCCAAAGTTGATTGGTGAGAAGAAGTTCTTGATAGTTTTGGTTGATTACTACTCAGGGTGGCCTGAAGTTAAGGCAGTGAGTAAAATTGATAGTCAAGAGATAATAAAATGTATTATGCAAATTTGCAGGAGGGAAGGATTTCCCAAAATAGTCATTAGTGAGAATGGAGTTCAATTAAAAAGTAGAGAAGTGAGAGATTTTGCAAAGAGATCGGGAATTGAATGGAGGTTTTCAGCTTTATATCAGCCACAAACCAACGGATAAGTGGAGAGGTATAACCGTGTGATTGTGGAGGCGGTAGAGTTGGCTTTGAGTAATAATTTGTCAGTGGATGAGGTTCTCAAGGAGAGGATATGGAGTAGTAGGATGTCTGTTAGGAGGGGAATGGATGTCTCTCCATTTGAATTAATGAGGGAAAGAGCTCCTAATACTTTGCTTAATCCAGAATGGGTTAATCACAGGAAAGCTTTACATAGTGGAAATCATAGTTTGGTCAGACATCGGGTTAAGAGTAGTTTCTCCACAGGAGAGCCCAAGCTGAAAATCTTACCAGGAGATTTTGTGCGAATTGAGTTTGGAAGAAACGTGAGAAAGGGTGACCCTAAATACAGCAGTCCGGTTGAGATGGTACAAGTGTTCAGAAGAGCTGTTAGAGTTGCTGGTAGAGCTGTGTGGAATTTGGATAGGGTCAGTAAATGGATGTGGAAAGGGAAGCATGGAAGAGTTGGGAAATTTGGAAGTGAGAGAAGAGCGACAGATTTGATTGGCGATGATCACATTCAGTATGAGTTGGAGGATGTGAATGGGGGGATAGTCAGACCTGCTCGTGAAGCATATATCTCTCAAAGTGATTATGTTCCTGAACATAGTTTTGTGAGTAATACAAGAGAAAGAAGATTACCATTTTGGACCAGAGATTATGTTATGCAAAGTTGAATTCTAATTTGTTTTTGTTGTTTCCTGCTGACTAATATTACAGTAATTTCATTTGGTTTCGAGACTGTGTATCTAGTTAGTTATCGCTGTCATGTATAATCATAAAGGTAACTTTGTTTGCTTTTCAATATTTAAAGGGGGGGTGATGTTGTATTCATATTGTTATTGTTAATGTTCATGGGGCTCCCTGACTGCGTCTGCATAGAATGTTTGTGTGGAATGCTATTTGGATTGTTGGGGGATTCGGAGTGACCGTTGAGAGAGGCCTGAGGAGTGGATGTATGCAGTCGCAGTGCGGGGCGCCGGGTTTATTACTTACTTGAAAATAAAGCATTTTCTACGACTGCATCGCCTCCGTACATACTTCAGATAGCTCAGGGACAACGTGTTTGTCTTGGAAACATGACAACGTAGAGCAACACAAGTTCTAATTCCTGGTCCCATGCTTAGAGACTGGTCTCTGGTATTAAGTGTGTCATAAAAGATTAATTTTTAATTAATGAATTACTATGCCATAGACATCTCTAAACAAGCTTACCCCTAACAGCGTTCATCTTAACAAATATGCAAATGCTGTTCCCTTCCAATTTTTCCACGCTACTAAACTACTTATCTCTACACCTGTCCTCTTTCGCCCAAAATATTGTTCAGTCCTACTTAAAGGTCTTCCTGCCTACCGTGTTACTCCACTTTCTCAATCTTTAATTCTTCTGTTCAATCTTTATGCTTTCCCCAATGCTTCTTTTTTCCCCTCTCTACTCTCCTTGTCTATCTTTTCAATCTGACCTACTCCCTTCCACTTCCTCTTCATCACATTTAAATGGATACAGGAACTTGCCCCCATTACCTTTCTTCTTTGCTCTCTCTTTACATTGCATTTTGCTCTCTCCGCTCACAAGGTCAATTCCTTCTTAACTCCTGTGCTCCTCTACTTGCTTCTGATCCTTTGCGCTTTTAGCACCTAAACATTGGAACTCTATCCCTCCCAAAATTAGATCCTCTCCTCTTTCAAGATTCCATCAAAATCTAAAAAGTGTTCCTCTTGCCTGTGCTCGTTAATGTTACAATATAAGCTCTCAGCAATAGTTTTTTCAAATATAGTGTACCGTTAAAATGTTTGCAGCGCTCTGGTGAAAGCACTATATAAATCAATAAAATACAGTACAATAATGATTGGAGAAAGCAAAGGTTATGGTCACTTTAAAAAATGCATTTAATATGCAAAGCAGTGCAAGCCTTAAATATGATGTTTTGGCTCTCGCTCCTCCCTTTATTGTCAAATGGTATCACCCTGTTCCTACTATACCCCTTGTCTTAAATTCTGGTAAAATCCATGGTTCAAGTGGTCAAACTTGGGTGATGAAACCTATTCAGTACTTGTATCTGGTCTATGAAACTCACTCCCGAAGTCCATCCATCTGCTCAGTTCTCAGCCCTGTTTTAGCATGAAGCCAGCATAAAATATGTTAACTTGTTCTCAATGGGTGTAATCTACACCCTGATGCCATTTTTGTGACAATCATTTCACCATGAACCCAATGCATCATTATCATAATATACAGAAGAAAATGTCCTGGGAGGATGTGTGACAAAGTCATATTCAATGATGCCGGTGAGATGCTGGAATCCACCCACTATACGAAGAGACCCCTGAAGGTGGTACATGAGGGATTCCCAAAAATGCAACTGCCCTGCCAATAGGTGATCTTTGACATAACAGCATTGGCATGTTTAGCTCACCTTAGAAGGGCGCTTTTCCAGTGAGGGGCGATCATTAAATGTGCAAATTGGGTCAAAACAAATGTTCCTCCATGGCTGGGTGCATCAATAGAGCACTGATCAGCTTGACCAAATTACTTCTGCTCTGTACGAGAACAAGGATTAGTAGTTGCTAGACTGCCTATTCCACCATCACATATCTACAAACAAGCAGTAATCCAAATGGTGATGGTAAAACAGGCACAGACAAGAGATTTATCTCCTTCACTTTTTGTGGTAACTTGCATGGGCCAAGGGAAGGCTATAATGTTATAAGTAGTGTGAATCTGAGACAGTAAAACAAATAAAAAATAGTACAACAGTCCAATCAAGGTTCTATAAGAATATATACTTTAATTAAACAAATCAGCTATGCAGCTAACTATTGAAAATACTATAAAAGCCCATCCCAGTAAAATAAAACATAAAATATATAAAACAAATATGTGTAGTAACTCTGGATATTTAAGCATGGAAAGTAAAGCCAAGAATTGCCCTTACGTCACTCAGTAGGATATGTTCTTTTGGAAATATATGCAACAAGGGTCTTAACCAGTCTCTAAGACCCCCAAAATGGACCAGAGGAACAGGGAGTCACATTAGAACCCGATTCAAATTCTTAGGTGGTTCGAATGAGTCAAATCAGGCTTTGAGATGCAATGCTTGTTGCTTGTGGGTCGAACCATTTTCAAAGACAGCGAGTCGCGTTGATCCCAGGCGGAGAATCACCAGCGAGTTGGGTTGAAACGGTGCTCCATGACATCCAGAGATGGCATTGAGTGATGCAGTTTGATGGATCACCAGGAGCAGTTCGACAATCAAGAGTGGTTCAAAACAATGAGTACTGCTGGATCGGGTCGATGAGCGACATGATTTTCCAGAAGTTCAAGACAAGCTGTGATGTGAATTCCTGGTGGTGTGATGCTTGTTTCGATGACTTGGTGGTTCTAACTCGTGTGCACAGTGTGCTGTGATCGAGCCGGACAGGTGATGAGGCTCTGCTGGGGCGAAGCAATGTGAAGCTATTATGATGATTCAAGTATAAAGATCCGAAGTTCGAACGTTAGTGCCAGAGGCAGGAGTGTGGGTCCTGGTGGTTTGAAAGTGGGGAACATGGTTCAAATGCAGTTTGAGCAATGGAAACAGGAGACCTGGATGCTTTGGCCCTCTAAGTGCTGTTAGTCCCACTCCAAGTGACTCTAGGGCAAAGTGAGTGCTTTTCAGTCGTAGCAAGGGAGATTTTCTAGCAGAGTGGTAGGCCTTGGTCCTTAGCAAAGGCACCCCCAATGTGTCCTAGAGATGGTTAAGGAGCAGAACTTTCTGCTGCTTTGGAACACCTGTCTTCACCTCTGGCAGAGGGCTTTGTAAAGGACTGCTCTCTGGGCTGGGACCAGCTGGATTTTTCTTGATGTCATTGAAGGTTCAAAAGTCAATCAGGAGTGGCAAACCCTCTCTTGTATAGGTAAAAGGTCATAGGAGATTGAATGAAAGTATGCCTGTTTCAAGAAGTTCAATCCCAGTCCCTGAGACAAGTGACCCTCGTCTCCTGATGCCATACCCAGAGTACCCTGTTCAGTGGGAGGTGAAAAGGACCTGAAGGCAAGAAAAGCCCATGGTGAAGCAAGATGGAAGAACCAAGCTCACTTGTGATCTCTGACTGAACCCCACCCTTCTACCAGCCAGCATCTTCAAAGGGTCTCTGTGTTACCACCCTCTATTGTGAGGCAGATGTTTGACATGGAAGGGCCTTTTCAAAGCCAGGCTACCAGGAGAACCCCTGTTGTGAGCTACTGGGCCTGGCAGGGAGGAGTTACCATATTCTTTGAGTGTCAATAGAGCTAGGCACCCTGTCATTTGTCTCTAATTGGAATGCCTTCCAGCAGGCTGCCTGGAGTCCACTTAGCCACTCATAGCTGGTTTAAGCTTGCTGGTATGCTAAAAATCATATGTAGCTTTAATAATTATGTGAATGATCATCCTCCATACCAGCTAGGTGTGGCTTATATTTCCAGATTATCCTGTATGGTGGCAAGGAATGAGGAGTCTGACCAAACAGAGGCATAAGTTTGGATATTAACCTTTATTAAATGAAAATTAAATCTATTTAGCCCTAAACTATAGGTGATATCCCTACCTAAACAAACAAAACTCGGGTCAGTCCGGAGGTCCATAAAGTCCAAATTAAATGTTCTGTCCGAGTCAAAACTCCTCTCCTATCCCTACCACTGCAACACAAATCCCTAAGGTAAGAGTCTTTAGATGACCCAGGGGAATGGCTCCCCAGTCCTGCGTAGAAGTCTCTTAAATCAAAAGTTGCAAATGAAAAGGGTCTTTCAAAGTTCACACAAAACAAATGTCTCTTCCCACTTCCAGAGGTGTCAAAGGGGGTAGGAGAATGGCTCCCTTCTCCTACTTTAGAAATAACTAGTAGCAAGCTTTTAGTCCAGGTTACTTCAATTTCAACTTGCTCATCAAATCACTCAGCTTCCTCTAGGGGGTGATTTTTCTTTCTACTTTGTCAATATACTTTAGCTTGATCCCACTGGGGCGCGGTAGAGGCTCCCCAAGCCCTTTCACTATCCTTTGATCTTCTGCCTTTACTTTCTTGCAGTTTCCCTGTATCTCTCTCGGCCTTTCAACTATTCCGTTTAAGAGCTTTTGCAGGAATGTTTCACCGGTTCTGCCGGGGGCAGTGCTTCAGGATTCTTACTCTGCTACTTCTTGTTCTTCTTCTATTTCTTCTACTTATTCTACTTCCTCACTCACAATCTCAAACTTACCCGTTACCTTCTCTCTGGAAGTGCTTTGCCAGTATCGTCTGGGGCCACGGGTTTGTTCTTCCATCTACAACTTCCACTTCTCTTCGTCAGCGCACTTGTCTTTGCCGCAGTACTGCTGGCAGTCTCGGCACATGTTCTAGAATGAAGATCCACCTGTTACAGGTCACGCCACCACTTGTGCTCCCCAAACATTTGTCTATGCGGATCCACGGTAGGCCACAATAGGCAGTCTCAGCGCAGTTTTTGGACTTCATGGTCCACCCACGACAAATCACGCCACCACCTCCCGGTTTCTCTACTTCAAGTGTAGCAGCTCCCAGCTGATTCACAAGATGCTCCTCTCGCATCTCACTGTTTGTCTTTGTTACTCTGGAGAGCTGCCATGCTGCAGTCTCCCAAGCCCAGTTTCAACCTTGCAGTCTTCTCAATGACGTCCTCACTCGCTGGGTTCTCCGTCAGGATTCAGAACAGAACAAAGTCCTTCTTTGCTGTTTAGTTTAAATAACAGGGACTGCCCCAGCATAATGTCTGTTCAATTGACAGCAGCTGGTCGAGCACTATTCCTACTTGGTTGCAACTTACACCGGATCTTCTTCATCCCTGAACTCATTACAGCGAGGTTGTCTGACAGTTTACAATAACACATGCTTTCACACTGTATCACATGCAGAGAGGGTTTTGATGTTGGTATTAACTTGTGGGGTTGGGAGTTAAAGGTGCTGTATGCCGGAATCACACCTGGCACCAGGCGATAGTTGAGAACATTTATAATGGTTTTTCAGTCATAGGTGCATACTTAAATGCAACCTCTGCAGTGCAGTGACTTTGATATAGCAGCAGGTGTCAAAAAGGGCACACGTGCCACAGAGGAGCAATGGCTGCAGAAAAGGATGATGAGGCAGCAGGGCAGAAGTATACTCTATGCTGTTGGCCTGGAGTTTAATGAAGGGAAGTCTGGTTAGCAAACCATCCTTACTGAGATTATCTGCATCATTTTATCCATTAGAAAAATGGGGGAAAAAACACAGCAATCCTTCACAACAGTTCACGCACTATGGACAACGGCATAGAGCAGAGAGAGGCACCTTCTGAACATAATGACAAACTCTTGGGTGGCTCATTTTCCGCAAGATTCAAGGAAATATATAAGGTCTCACATGGCATTTGTGTGCAGCAGGGGTGTTGCCTCCATACCCCAATCATTATGCCATCAGGGTGAGAGGAGTCCTCGAGATCATAGAGGGAAGGTGTTCAGACCTGGCAGCACTGAGAGAACTTCCACCTGAGCTCAAGATTGTGGACTGAGGTTTTAGACTCTTAGTCTGCTTTCAGGGAAACAAGTGGCTTTTTGAAGAGAGCCAGGCAAGGAGAATCCTGCACACCTGTGATCCGCATTATGAAAGTTGAAACAGGACATAGAGGATAGGCAACCGAGAATGCCATCCAATTCCGCAACTCTGCCGTAACAGGTGGACTGCTAGACCAATCTGCTAAATTATTGAGCATTTTAGGGTATGAAGGAAATATAAAAATGGTCAGAGATGAACAGACCTTAACTGAGTTAGGGCAGTGATCCAGAGAGGTGGTGCAGATGGAGAAGGAGGGAAGAAAAGAGCAAAGAGTGACAGCTTTCTGAGATCTTTATTTCAGTCAGCACACTGAAGGGAGGGTGCTTAGCCTGCATTGCAGATCCTGGCAAGGGCCGGAAACTACAAAAAAAGAGCTGTCTGGCTACTGTCCCACTTGGGAGTATAGTGCAGACTGTGGCATGTGCCAGCGATGAAACACACCATAAACGGTTCTTGGGGAGCAAAATAAGCAGTTACATAGGTCAAACCAAATGACAGTCAGGACATTTTTTAGAAAGACATGGGAGAAGAGCAATGAGCTGCCTGGCCCTCAGGAAGAACACCTTGCCCGAGCGGGGGTGCCTGTCCCTAGATGGCAGATGGTGCAACGCCTATCTAAGAGGGATAGGTAGGAGAAACTGTCCCTAAACTTAATCAATTGTGTATGTGGAGACAAAGGCTGTTTGCAAAACCTGACAGAAACCACAATGGAGTTTTTTTGGCTATGAGTGTGGAAATAAAATGTCTCGTAGAGAAAGCTATATAGCTGACAAGTGGCTCGTAGTACCCTGGGAATTTCAACAGTATTTTTATTCACCCCAAAGGCTACTGGTTGCCACATGTCGGTAGTCGCATGATAAACGTTCAAAGAGTTGCCCATATATAAGGGACAAAGTAAAAGCTCACACTGGGTGAGTGAAAACAACTCAAGAGTACCCCCTGTAATTTGTGGGAGTATCTAAGTGGTTATGGATATACGTAACCAGATGGGTCAACTGGTTTCGATGGTGCCCGTTGGTTAGACCATCTTCATCAAGACGTGTAAATTATTAATGTGGTCAGTACATCTTCCACCATGTCACAGAATGAGACGGCTATCGCAGGCTGCTCTGTCCCCTGAAGGGAGACACAAACAGACATAGAAATAAAGGAGTAAGATCACCTTGGCGCTACATCAGCAGATTAATAACTGTGGACCAGTTAGTTAGTGCACACAGTCTTCAAAGAATGGGGCAACAATATTGCCAAAAACATAAGGGGCATAAAAATATGTGGGGCCACTGAATGTGTGGCTCGCGTATACACTACGGCCCAAAGGGAAAGGAGTAGGGACAAAGGGATCTGCTAACGAGGAGGAGGGAGGGCTAGTGTGTCCAGATTAGCCCCTCACCCTGCAGTAAGTTGTTTGGGTTTGATTAAATCAATATTTAGAAAAGAGGGGCCCCCCTCTTTTCATTAACTTTTTAAGCAAAGGGCCCCCCCTGTTTCATTCCCCTCCCCACCCCATCACCGATGTCCTGATCCACAATGGCGGAAGGGCACTAGCTCGCCTTTGCAGAAGATCTGCTGGATGGGATATTAGCTAACCCGTCACTGCTAGGGATGGACCTAACCAACAATACCAGTGGAAATTCTGATGAATGGAATGACAGCGAAATTCTGAAGAAGGAAATTATCCGCTCAGAGCTCCACGGAGCAATAATGATGGAATATTTGAGGGCCCACGCTGCACCCAATGGCCTTATAATACATATTGAACTGTGCATAGTAGATACTGTTGAAACAAGCCCTGTTTCCCATACTTGCAGTTATCCCTCTATCTTGACACTTTTCCCCTTATCCAACGCTTGTGGGTTTCACTGGACCTGTTAACTATTCCTCAAACCCTGCCCTGTACCTGAATCTAAGGCTGGAGTGTTGGGTTAATCCCACACCATTAAACGGGGCAGGCAAGTACCTAACACATAATTGACATTTCAGGCTCCAATACAAGAGGGTAGGCCTGAATGACCCATTCATCTCATACATATTCAAACAGGAAGCCATGCAAGGGTCTTCCTCTCCATGGCAAAAGCACAATAAAGCTCTCCCACTTGCAAACATAAGAATACAACCCCCAGGTAAAATGTGCAGCTCCCTCGAGATTGACATGTTGTGCATATCAATGCACATTATTCATGCAAAGCATGCATGGAATTGCTTGTGCAAACATTCAGAAACTCGCCCCCATAATGCATCTGACAAACATCTTGTGCTTTTTAAGGGACAATGGGTTCAGTATTTTAAGGCCAACCGTGCCTAATGTTTCAAGACAATAATTCAATCTGCATCTATTAAATAAAAAATGTTATTTTCAATTGTAGCCATAGTCAAATCATGGTGTTGTTGAGTTCTCTACTGAGAAATATAGTAGATTTGCAGCACTTTGTGACAACATCTCAAGTGTCTCTGTTAGTTTTTTTAGCCTTTCTTGGAGAGTAACTCATATGTGATCCTAGTTTTGAGAGCATCGCTCTTTTGTGTCAATTCCGTAAGTAATTTGTCAGTTACTGATTTTGCTGCGTTAGTGATCAGTACCAACCAATCTCTGGTACATTTATTTGCTATAAATGACCAGTCTTTCCTGAATTGAAGATTGTCAAGGAAAATGCCATGGCACCAAACAGAAACTAGGGCGCCTCTTTGCGCTTTAATACAATTTGTATTACACAATTGAAAGGTGCTTCCTTTTTATCAGCCGGGAAAAATAAAAGGGCTGGGCAAAGAGTGGCATCCGTGTATTGCAGTTTACAAACGTAATGTAGCAGCAGGTGCATGAACTACCTACATCGGGTGAAATGCTGACGGAGGATAAGCTAGCACATATAACCAAGGTCGGTTCACACTTCATCCCCGCCACTCTAACATCACGCAGCAGTGATGCAGGTGTATCACACAAGTGCGCTGGCAGAAGACGAATTCCACGTTTCGATAATGAGGCCCCAAAGAACTCAGCCTTTTAACTATAATGAATGACATTAATAAAAGGCAAACTGGTGGACAAAGCACCTTACTCGAGCGGCTCCGTTTTTGGCTTGTGCGCAATGATGGGCTATTTTTGAGCCATAGGCCACACACGGAGCCGCTTCAGTGATGTGCTTTGCCCACCAGCTCGCCCCTTTTAAGATGTTTGCTAAAATCAAATAGCATACCCTTTTAAAGGGCGACAGCACCTCCAGTGCTGCCCACGAGTAGAACTCAACATGCCGGGCAAGGCACTCTCTTGCAGCTTTCCAGAAGAATGGATAATTAGGGAAATAAACAGGTGAGACGTGGGCCCTCTCTCCCATAGAGAGAGATAACTTGTGCTAGTTGGACACCAGGGACCGGCATCTAGCAGAGAGCTTTAGACTGGAGCAAGGTTCATGATATTAGGATTTTGTATAGCGCTTCTTAGAAATCTCCCAGCTTCTAGGCACTGGTTCTCGCGCTCTGCAGGTGCCACAAGGCTGCTAAAATACCAGAAGTGTGCATTACATTTACACTGCAATAACAGCTGTGGGTGCTGTCCAATGTAATGGCGTGCAATGTATCAGCCTCCCAACATTGCAGGGCTGAGTTAGCTGATTAGAGCCCTGCGGTCCGGTAATGTAAAGGAAAAGACAGTGCGGCCGAAACTGCATAACCTAATGTTTACTGTCGGGGACAGCAAAACAGCATTTGAAAGGCTGTCCTTTCATTACCCGGCCCGCGCTCCCAGGAAAATAGCTTTCGGTATAGGCAGCACTTTAAGCGCCTAGGAGCGAATACTAAAAAAAGGAGGGAGAGGGGAAAAAAGGGAGGGGAAAAGCAAAATCGAATTTGCCAAGACACTCTGGCAATGGAAGCGGGCGCTGCCGATGGCCACATAACAAGTGAGTACCGACACTGGCCGATTCTCTCCTGAAAATTCAAACCCTTTTTAAACTTAGCTCTAGGTTCTGAGGGAGAGGAATATCAGAGACGTCTGGCGGTTTTTTACAGGAATAATGTAGCAAACAGGACATCACAGCACAACACATCCCGCTGAGAGGTAACCGTGAAGGTAACTTGTTAAATCAGAAATAAATGCTGAAGGTAATTTCCCAAATCACTGAAGACGGGGAATGCCATCGACCATAAGAACACACGTTCTGTGGTGAAATATTCTCTCTCTCCTCGTCTAGCCTGGCTCCCCTACCCCCCCTATACGTGCCCCTGTCCCCCCAGAATGTGATTTCGCAATGTAGTCATGTTGAAATAACAGGGGGGATCCACATAAAGAGGGGATTTGGGTTCATACACTTCCCGTGGTTATATGGACATAGATACATTGATAAAAACGCTACATATGGTCATCCACTCACTCTTGTATGAAATATATATTATGTTACAGTGATGTCGTAACCCATTTTTCTTAATGTACTGAAAGACAATACTATGTGATGCCACTTCCTGTGATTTCAAGGATGGAAAGGTTGTGTGCCATCACTTCCTGTGATGTCACTATGGGGTGGGGTCAAATGACAACACTTCCTATGTCATCAGGGAGGTCAAGGGTCGCGTGATGTAACTTCCGCTACCCCTGGCATGTTGGTGAAATGACGTCCCTGCTGTGGGCCAAAATTGCATTCATACTGTCACACCACTTTGTCTAGCTTCTGATTCCTTGTGCGATATATTCTGCCAAGAAAAAGGAAAATGCATTTGATCATGTTGGGCCTAAAAATGCAGAGCTTTGAAAACACACACAGATGACTGCCAAACTGGAAAGGCAGCATTTCACTCACATCTGGCAAATGTTAAAATGCTGTTTTCAAAGAAAGACAAATACACTGCTAACTGGGCCCTGACTGGGATTAATAAAACACAAAAATAAAGGCCTACTTTTTATTAAAGCTGACTGATGCCTACAGTGGGGCATTTGAAAACACAGAAACTGTGATTATGGAAACGTGTGCATTTTGCAGCTTGAAATGAATGCATGGAGTCAAAGTTTCCCTTCCCACAGAAATGCGAACACATCATGATGGGAAAATGAACAGTGGTAGCAAGATGCAATTATATTAAAAATAAGCAGAATGCCTTATGTGCCCATGGAAATGTAACCTTCACAAACATAAGTGTCTGTTTGTAGAGAAATGACTTTAAGTTTCTATTTCCTGGGAAGGGCTCAATTTCTACTCAGCAAAACAAAAGAGGTGATGGCTTGAAGGTTTTGAACTAATCTGAACCTCTGGCATTACTCTGGGCAACCCTCCTGACCATCGTTCTTCATCTGCCAAGCCAATAGAAAAGGGGAAAGACCATATTCAAATCAGGCTTGGTCCCACCCCAAAAAGGGTAGTCCAGCCCCAAACTGCTTGGTCACATCCCTTCTGCACAAGATCACAAGCATGCCCAGACATGTTTCAGCCTCACTAACCGTCATCAGTGAGGAGTAGCTTGGTTCTCTAGGCCATAGGCATAGCCTCTTTTGTTTTGCTTAGTCACCTTGAGTGGGACTGGTACGCCCAGACGTGGGTCCCATGGCGGCTAGGCCTATATGCCCAAGCTAAGCCTCACTGTTGAGGCGCAGCCATCACCTTTCTTCTTTTGCTTAGCAGCAGTAGTAATAGTAGTAGCATTATTAACAGTACTGCTGCCATTGGTACTTCTACTGCTACGATGTACTACTTCTACTACTGCTAATACTGGTTGTAACATTTCTATCAGTAGTAATACTACCGTTGCTTGATCCATTTTAGAACACTCAAGCAATGACCGAGAAGTAATTTACGAGTGTCTGCTAGCTAAGAAAAGCAACAGATCACCCATTAGCCTTGGGAGAAGAAAGGCTGCTGACTTTACACCAGGCAAAAGTCAACAATGCAGTAGATGCCCTGTTCAGAGGGGAAATGAAACCTCGAAAAAGAAATCAAACTTAGTGTGCTGTTTGATGATGAGAATTATATGTATGTCGTTATGTTGCTATACATTTACATGGAAAAGCATATGTCGTCCTTTTTTGTGAGATCCGTACGTCGCAGAAATATAACATGACTATCTTTTTAAAGCTTATCCTAAGGGACACAACTTCTGTCAAAATTCGACTGTGGGAACGAAGGCTACAACCGAAAATGTGTTCCTAGCTCCCTAGAAGATTTTCCAAAACTGGAAGTCGGGGAGGTGATAGCTTATTAAATTAGATATCAGCCTAGAAAACTTTGGGTAGATAACTGTTATGTGAGTAAATTGCAAACAATTGCCATTTAGACATGCAATTTCATGCCGTAATGGGACATAGTTTGTCAAATGTGGCATGATGAAAGTAACCCAGGAAAAAGAAAATATATATATATATATATATATATATATATATATATATATATATATATATATATATATATATATATATATATATATATATATATATATATTAAACAGCCACGGTAGTTGCTGTGTAGTTATGGTTCAGTTGCTAATCCCATAGGAAGAGCACTTATTGGGTGGCTTATAACTTTGCTCCCTCTAGACGAATCCACACCGAACTTTGCAGAAAATGTATATGGCCCACTCTGAATTTTTATGCCATGTTTGGTGAGATTTGGTCCAGGGGGGGCAAAGTTATAGGGGAGTCCCAAAATTTCTTTTTTCCCCATAGACATAATAGGAAAAAACTTTGCTCACGCCTACAGCCCAAACCGCTGGACGGATTTATGTTATGGTTAAGTTGCACTAATAAAAACATATGAAATTCAATGAAAAAACTTTGTTAAAGGGACGTTATGGTTAAGTTGGACTAATGGTGGCAGGAGCAGTGGCTTGGTCCCGAAAGCGTGCTTTTGTTAATTCGCTGTAAATCCGTCCAGTAGTTTTTTTTTTAAATGACCAAAACATGAGGCAAAAAAATGTGTGATATCTATGTCCGCTCCGCGGACTCACTTTCCTGTTTGGTCCGCAGACTGGCCTCCGATTGGCTGTACTGTCCGCGGACTGGCCCCCGATTGGCCAGAAAATTCACTGACTTTTGCGTGGTCCGCGGACATCGGGACGCGCCCGCTGATTGGCTGGTGGGAAAACGTGAAACGCGTCGGTTTTCCTGAAGCAGCCACCATCTTGGATTCGCTGATTTTTTTGGGGTACGCGGACTGCGCGGTGATTTTTTTTTAAAAAAGCAGCATTTCACTTGTCAAACTCAACAAACAATCTCTGGGAATGTGGGGGCGGATGAGGATTGGATTGGATATGGCCATAAGAAGCCAAAAACGGGGTTGTTTCACCCCCCCGAAAGTCTGCGAACACTCCAGATGTCCTGGGGCAGTGCTGTGGTGTCCGCAGACACTTCAGATATCTGTACCTATTTCTGCATTACAAGGTTGGGAAAAAGCAGTTTTTGGATGGCTTATAACTTTTGCGCCATCCAATGAAACTGTATGTAATTTTGCAATTGTATTCTAGAACTAATCCTGAATGGTTTTGCAAAGTTTTGTGGGATTCTGTCAAGAGGGGGCAAAACTAGAGGGGGGTCCCAAAATATTGTAAAGGCATATAAATGTGGTGTCATTTGACGAATCTGCACAACATTTGGCAAAACGATTTTGGATCTAGATATAAATGGTTTTCTAAAGTTTGGTGGGATTTTCTCAAGAGAGGGCAAAATTAGAGCGGGGGTCTTAACATTTTTAGATGGCTTATAACTTTGTTGCTATTTGACAAATGTGGACAAAAGTTTTGAGAAAGATTATAGACCCAAACTTCAATGTTTGTGTAAAGACTGAATGGATTTTGTCAAGTGGGGGCTAAATTATATAACTATTGTATGTACATACATTTTGACACTTTTAAAAAATAAAACAGGGCCGGATTTCGAGCAAATTCATGAGGAGCATTGGCAAGGACATTAAAGCATGGTTTTGCAAATGTGCCCGTGTTTTATTTTTTTACAAGTGTAATAATGTAGGTATAAAAAATAGTCATATACCTTTGATGACTGAGGTATAGCCTGTGGCCATGGGCATTAGCCATATTGTCTGGGTCATGGCATAAGGTCATGACACGGACAATTTGGCTGCTGGCCATGACCGCTATGGACGAAAAATGGTGTTAAAGTGGCTATGTCTACCTGAGACCGGCTATGTGGTAAAGTTATTCGAAGGTAGGATAGGTTTGAAAGGGAAAAAAAGTGCTTGTGGTAATATGTTCATAGGGTTTTGCAGGCTGCCATGGCAAGGGAAGAGGGGCTGTGTATGGAGCCCCACCTTCTCTTTCCATGTTGGCTGTCTTGTAAAAGGATTTTCCTTCCTTCTTACAGCGGGGCGCCACAGGCGTCCCGCTATAGGAAGAAAAATCTATGTTTTAGCACCTTGGGTTCCCGCTTTGGGAACCAGGGGTGCTAATGGCCTGTGTCCCCTATTTCTGGGGCTGCAATGGACGATAATAGTCCGTAGCCCTCCTTATTTGTTTATTTATTTATTTATAATGCACCAATGCCGCAGACATTAGGCTGTGTGGTTACAGTGTTTGTTGAGAAAGATGAGGTGGAGGAAGACAGCTTACTACTTGCTGAGAAAGGAACAACCTTTCTGAGAGCATTGTGGTCGTTGGATTTGGTGTGGCAGCGCATGGAGGTGGTCCCATAGGAGTAGTGTCCAGGTAGTCTGCGACTGAGTACAAAGCTGCACTCAGTGCATTTCACTTTGGTAGCTTTAGCTTTTGGTACACTCCGAACAGTAGCAAAGAACTGGCACACCCATGATTCAATCTTGGTGCTAGAAGTAGGCACTTCCTCTACCTCATCTTCTTGGTCCTCTTCATTGTCTTTGAAAGTACTGCGCTTTTTTTGTTGTGAAGGTCCTCCACCTGGTGGTGGTGGTGGCTCTTGGGGAGGAGGGATGGCAATAACTGATGCCATTTTTAAGATAAATAGCAGTTTTGATAAAATTCTTCCAAGTATGTACTGTATACTAGATTGATAATGGATAATGAGTACGAAAAGGTGTAGGAGGTGTGCAAGGGAAATTTTGAAGTTGAAAGTTCCCAGAACAGTAGAAAATGCAGTCCCAAACTGTCCTTGAAGGATGGATTTTATCGTGAAGTGTGGATGGGTTTTCGGGCACGTCATTATGCCACGCGCCAGTGCATGGCCATGTGGCACGGTCCGGAAGGTCCGCAATGAAGTCAGATGATCGTAGAAATCAACGGATGCAAAACTAGTTGAAATAGTTGCAAAAAGTGTATAGAAGTGTTAAAAATGATTCTAGAAGGTGGGAAATGGCAGAGTTTTAAGGTGACACTTTGTAAATTGGACACAAATATTGTTATATTTGGTAAGTATGATATTAGTAAGTTGTAGGAAAATAGCATGCACTGGTAAAAACACATGAAATTCACTGAAAAAATGTTGTTAAAGGGACGTTATGGTTAAGTTGCACTCATAAAAACCTATGAAATTCAATGAAAAGACTTTGTTAAAGGGACATTATGTTTAAGTTGCACTAATAAAAACCTATGAAATTCACTGAAAAAAAGTTGTTAAAGGGACGTTATGGTTAAGTTGGACTAGTAAAAACCTATGAAATTCAATGGAAAAACTTTGTTAAAGGGACGTTATGGTTAGGTTGCACTAAAAAAAACTATGAAATTCAGTAAAAAATGTTATGGTTACAAGTGAAATCGAAAAAACCCTGAAATTCGACAGTTATGGTAAGCTAAGCAACCATAACTCACGCCACCACCGTGCACTGCTAAGACTAACACCCAGGACATCAAAGATGACATCACAAATATCATTGATGACATCGCTGATGACATCACATGAGCATTTACCTTTCATACAAGGGGTTGTGAATGTAATGTTGGCAAAAAAGTATCAGGGATTATCGGGAGATGTGTAATAAACTACATACTTCATCACGCAATGTAGTGTTCTAAAGGACATTCCTTTTCAGTGTTCTTTCTAGTACAGGAACTTACTCATACAGAAATGTAGGTATTGGCTGCAGCATACACCACAGAGGTGCTATATTTGTATTTTTCTAAAGTTATATAATAAAACGGTGAATGCTTCTGTATCAGACTTTTCCGTACTGTGAAACATGTACTAAGTAGCTAATAATGCATCACTTACTACATATTTCTACTAATACACACAAAACATAAATAAACTACAATGCATACACATATGGGGCTTATATATGGAGAGTAAAGTAAGCAAACAATAGGCAGTATCATTAACAACTGTGTATAATCTACATGATTGTATTCACGTACAAAAATGATTGCTGTGTTTCAGGCCTGCTTCTTCCGCTATACATGTAAATCATAAAATGAGATTAAATTCTAATGAAAGTAGTGTAAGAACATGTGACAATAGCAATATCTATAAATGTAATACCTTTTGAAAGTTACGTTTCTGACTGTCAGTAAATAAACCCACCTGTACTAGATATGGCAGTGAACAAAAAAGAATGGATAAGACATGTGATGTCATCAGTGATGTCATCAATGATATTTGTGATGTCATCTTTGATGTCCTGGGTGTTAGTCTTAGCAGTGCACAGTGGTGGCACGAGTTATGGTTGCTTAGCTTACCATAATGGCGAATTTTAGGGGTTTTTCGATTTTACTTGTAACTATAACGTCCTTTTAACAATGTTTTTTACTGAATTTCATAGGTTTTTAATTAGTGCAACTTAACCATAACGTCCCTTTAACAAAGTTTTTTCATTGAATATATATATATATATATATACATATATATATATATATATTTGAAAAAAGGGGAAAGCCGGGCTTCCAGCACCCCAGGAAGGTTTGCACTCCAACCGATCGGCATGTTCCTTTGTGCTATGCCAAATCCAGAAAACCAGCCTGACTCGGTCAGTTCCTCACAATGTCCAGTTTATTTCATTATTAAACCATTAAAAAAGATTACAAAAGAGAGAACACTTGTACAACATGTTTTGCAGCGTGCTTGCTGCTTATTCACATACCATGCATAGTTAGGTTTAGGTATAAAGTAAAGGTTTTTGCCATGTAGGACTTTTCCAGTGCAAAAATGGACATGTGTGCAATAAAACCCCAGTGGGTGGATTCATCCCTCCCATAGTTTAAGTTTCTTAACTCCAGGAGCCTATCTCCATAGAGAGACTGGGCCTCAGGGGTGGAGAGGACCACTGAGGTCCAATCAAAATTCAGGGTCAATAAGCTAGCACCTCCTGATTTTAATATTTTGGAGGTGTGGTTTTGAGGTCAAACGGTGTAACACAATGGGAGAGGGGAGAGCTGCCTAAAATCATCTGGGTGAATACTGAAAGGGGGCTGCAGAATGTAACCTTGCCTGGAAGACTGCCTGAAACTGCCTGGGGTCGAATTGCTGATGAGCGTGCTGATGAAAAGCAGGGAAACATAGACAGATGCTGGGATCTTTGCAAGGAGAGCCAAATAGAGGGATGAATGCTGGTGGCTCTACATGATTGAGGTGCCTGACCAGATCCCTGTTTTCCCCAAGAGAGGGTCCAGTAGTACTGATGTCTTTCTTGAGTGCCAGCCCCAGAGACATTCTATGAAAATAATGTGTCTAACTGAACCAAGTGTGGGGATTTGTTTGATTTAATACCTTCACCTAAATTAATGGAAGTTGACCCTAAGCTTTTTACAAAATAATAATTCGATACATTTCCCTATAGCTAAATAACACAGAGTGATTTTGTTAAAGTTCAAAATTAACAAAATCTCTTTCAGTGTGACTAATTGGGCCTCATTCTAAGTCGGCCAGTGCGGTAAAAGAGTGCTGGTTTCATTTACCGCACCAGCCGACTTGGGGTTTGCCGGTGGGGCACCTGGGTTACTAAGCCAGATGCCTTACTGGCAAAAAAAGCCTTCATTACGGGCATCGGCAAGCAAATCCCCTCATGGAATCCTATGGGAATTTACACTGTCACTCTGACACCCGAAATCCAGCGGCAATGCCATAATCCTGTCGGCTTTACCGTCAGGCAACCGGCAAAGGTAGAATGAGGCCGATATAGTCATTTAAAGTGAGTAGTTATTCCTAATTTCATTCCCAGCTCCAAAACTCCCTGTAGGGAAAGGGTGTTCGTGTATAAAAATGAAATTCCTCACACCTGGCCTTAAAGCAGAGCCGTGATACATCTACACTGAATGTCAGGGTTGTTTTGGTGCTGGGGCAGAGAAGTGTCTTGCTAAATGAAACAAAGCGAAGTCCCTAATTGAAAAAGGCATGCTCACCCCATAGAGTGAGAAAGTGATATTGATAGAAGAGAACATTTACCTTGAACAGGGAAAAAGGAAGAAAGGTTCCATAGGTGATAAATGTTCTATTTTTCATAGTTCGTCTGCTCCAATACTGTAAAGCATTGCGGGGAGAGGATAATACAGATCGCTGTATGTGTGAAATAGGTTTTACCAGTTAGAAAATGATTGTATGTTATTCCAATCAACGTCACTGTACCTGTTGTGGGGTTAAGAAGGGTTGGTGATATGTATTATCCTGAACCGACTAGTGGTTTCCATTTGGGTAAAAAAAGAATGATCAAAATAAAGGCATTTGGACCATGGAGTGAGGTGGCTTAATCAATATTAATTCTTCGATTCTTTAATAAATATACATTATTTCTATACACCGGCCGGATTTTTGGCTTATCTGTGGCACGGGGGAGGGATCTACGTGGCTCAATATGAGTAACAGACAGCTCTAGAGGGAATCACATCATAGGAATATTAATGTGGCACTTTTGCAGTGCTTAATTTGTGCCAGTGTTTGCCGGTGGGCAACACCAGCACTCTTTTTTGGGCAACGGAACATCAGGCAGGCCAGCACATGGCATGTAATTATTTTATTTGTGTTTGTGTCGAATTTATCTGATCATCTTGCGTGGCGCTCTGCTTGCAGGCCATGACTGGCTGGGCCTGGCCAGCCACTGCCGCCTGCTTGACTACAGCGTAGTGATTGAAACAGGAACAACAAATGAACGGTAACATTCCGTGTTGCTACTCAGTATTTGATACATTCTGTATAGTAACACAGAATATACTGTTTAAATTGGCTGTTCTTCTGAGCCAATTAAATTAAGTATTGGTCAAGTAAATTAAGTATGGGGCACAGCGCCATCTTCACTTCCATTTCACACAGTTGTGTTAGGGCGTGGCATGATCGGATGTAGAGGGAGCCTGCCTGAGCCAGCCCAGCCACGTGTGGTGCACGCCCAGCCTAGTTGCTGCTGCCCTCAGCCGGACCAGGCCCTTGCTTTTGTGGCCCAGGCCCACCCCTGGCCGGTATCTAGTCAATTCATCTAATCCCATTCCAATGAATGCTATACCATCAAATTATAAGCATCGAAAAGCATTTCCATTGACTATAAATTGATGGTATAATCGAAACTGGGGTTAGGGTTAGATTAAGGGTTACATTAGGGTTAGGGTTGGGGCTAGGGCTAGATTAAGGGTTACATTAGGGCTACGGTTAGGTTAGGGTTAGGGTTAGGGTTAGGGTTAGGGTTAGGTTTGGGGCTAGGGTTAGATTAAGGGTTACATTATGGTTAGGGTTAGGTTAGGGTTAGGGTTAGGGTTAGGGTTAGGGTTAGGGTTAGGGTTAGGGTTAGGTCTAGGGCTAGGGCTGGGGCTGGGGTTAGGGTTAGGGTTGGGGCTAGGGTTAGATTAAGGGTTACATTAGGGTTAGGGTTAGGGTTGGGGCTAGGGTTAGATATACAAAAAAAACATTAAAAAGTTTCAAGGAGATGCCCAGTGCCGTAATTTCAGCACTGGACAGCTCTATGTGATGTTTTAACGTTACAAATAAATGCATTGAAATGCTATCTTTTACATTTAAAAGTGCATTTCCATTGAAACCGGTCCATTTATTTTTTCGATGGACTGGTTTAGATGGAAAAGCACTTTTACATGTAATAGATAGTCTGTCGATGCATTGGTAAACGATGCTTTGGTTTCGATAGTGTGGCATTTCGATGCTTCAGTTTTGATGAAATGGCTAGGAATCCCCCTGACCTAAATCATAGAGTGGAGTCAAGTCACGCTGACTCCAACTGTAAGATAGGTACAACTTAGAGTCACTCTAAAACCTGCAGGGCGCACAAAGGTATCATCGACCTCAATGTGCATAAACCACCCGCACACTTGATCTATCCGAGCCGTACTTATCTTCCCCCAGTGCCACGCAAGCATCTACGCATGTCCTTTCTGCAAACTGCACCCCTTCTAGCTGCAATGGGGGGTTAGGGCGGTCTAACCTTGTTTGCCCTGATCTAGTTTAAAGTGAAACACCAGTAATGTCGGCATGGGACTAGCTGGTTGGTTGTGGGTTGTACGGTACCTCAAAAACGATTAGGGAACATGCTAGAGTTACCTGGGTGGGCTCACGGCAAAACCTAGTTTATGGATTGAACTGTGCCCGACCTCTGTGTGTACTTCCTAGTTTTGAATCTTACAAGTTAAAGTCCCATGAAACTCTGCTCGGATTCATCACGTTAAGGATAAACAGTGGAGTCACTGCACAAAAAGACCAAACCGACCACCACTGTAGCCCATTGAAAATTACAAGGCTTGTGTGTTTATTATACCTCTAGGTTCACGGAAGCTACTCAAACGTATTTCTGTGTGACAACAAGGATGGCGGTTGCGATTTACCTGCCCCATTACTTGGAATATTTCCTTAGTCGAGATGTTTTTGCCTGCGTAATTATTACTCTTTTGCTCTTTTTGTGCCTTTTTTTTCTTTTTTCCATGGAATGTGTATATTTCTTGACTTTAAGTGGACAACCGTAGACTCACTGTACACTAAAGTGCAGCTGAACTACACCCAGAATGTTAACGAGCTTTGAGGTCACAGTGCATGACGGGTTGAACTTGCTCCAGTTGGAATGCGCGTCAGTATTTAGGGCTCATGCTACTGCTGCAAGCTAGCTATCCTCCCAGTCCTTTCTAAGGAAGCCTTTCAGCACATGTATGTACTGCACCAACTTGCGCGGAGATGGGAAGCTGTCGACTCCCGAGAGCAGGCCTGGCCTGCTGGCACATAAGACTCTGCAAGCACCATCGTTTACCTCACAAAAGGTTGTTCTTTTCCACGTTTGGCGCCTTGAAGCTTCGCTGACTGACATATACCATCCATAGTATACCTTGCACTTGCAATCATGCAAAGTTTAAACACTCTTCATAGAGTACCGAATGCATACAAAATGTCGACTGCATACGACTTGTCCGTATAACGTAGGAATTGCGAGCGACCAGGCGTCACGTTCCCATACCATATGCACAAAGTCACTATTCTACTGCTTTCTGAATGCATGCAGAAGTGATCCCCCTTCACACATCAAACCATTCTCCACAAGACAACAAAGTATCAAAAGAATTGCCCATTTCGCCATAGTGTGCTGAAAGCATGCAAACATTATCATTTACACAACCATCGTATGCAGATATTCTCCAGGGCTCACAGAGTACATGAACATATTCTCCACAACATGCCAAGTACATGTCAATAGTCTGCCTAGTGAAATATATTTGAGTGAATATATATTATTGTAGGTCTTGAATCCCAAAACTTAAATATTTGTTCCATGTAAAGCGTGGAAGAAGGCGGCCGGCCCGTTCCCAAATTGCTGAGTGGGTTAAAATCTCTGTTCAGCATAAGTGTGTGATCCCGGCCAAATAATGTAATCTCACCCTGACTTCAACTGCATAAATTGGAGTGCTTATAAATGATTACGTTTACACCCTTACAATAGGACAGTTTTAATAAGTGTAGGGACACTTTGGTGTCCCGTGGTCCTCCTCTGCTAGTGGCTCCAATACAAATCCAAACCACTACACCTACCATAAGAATTGTTTTCCAAATTTAAAGCATTATGCTTCCTCATCCCATGTGTGCCCTTCCGCCCATCCATCCCACTACTAGCCCGTGCCAGCAGTTGCTGCAGCGTCAAACATGTGACATGAAGCAGCAGCGGTGTGATGGCCTGCTGGTGGGCCGATCTAGGTCTAGAACTGAACCGGCCTGGGCTGCGGCGCCCGCCGGCACCGGGCCTGGCTTTAGGGGGCCTAGATTTATTGGGCCCTGGCACTTATTTATTTACAAATTAAGCACTGGGGGTGGGAAAGGATTCTCTGTATCAATGGTTGCTGTATAAATATCCCTAGCACTGAGGATACATGTTGGCCTATGTAGACAGTAGAGTCACACAACTCAGCCATAATTGTTTGTGTAAACAGTAGTTACAAGTAATGTGTAACTTAACTCCAAGGTTTGCAGGAGGGAAAATACCTCACTGGCCTAAGCGGTTTAATTTGAAGCATAGCGCATAACAATTCCATCTGCCAGTGCTCCTTTGCAACCGTTTGGCTGTCTTAAAGTATTAGTGTTTGACTTTCTCGACAATTATGCTTCCCCATTTAAAATATTCAAAAATTAAACAAATCTTAAATGTAGCCAATCCAAAATATGTGTATCAAATACTTGCCCTGGTCTATGAACATGTCTGTTGCTAATACTTGCTTCTATGAATGAAAGACAACCAGCAACCTCCCTATCATTCCACAAGTCACAGTTAAAGGCCACAGTGCATTGTTCTCTTTTTGATGGTGGGCTAAAGTACCCCACTTATGTCCCACTCAGGCCATATTATGTGATGGGTGCCACGGACTGTTGCCTGCTGGCTCAGGAAACTAGCGCACACCAGCCTGGAGTGTACCCTTACATAATGTGTACAAAAATGTGAGGTTAATGAGGAGACTTCCTGGATGTGCAAATGGGCATGATAGTGCTCAGGCCAGGGGCGTAGGAGACACATAAAATCTGGGGGGGACAGGGGACACCTTGGGAACTTTGCTTCTTTTATTTATTTATTGTGTTTTAGTCAAAGAACTCGACTTTTCACAAAATTAAATTTAAAATAGCAGTACGTATTAAATTACAAATATCATCACTGTATAAAACAAGAGAAAAATATGATAACAGCTATAGTATTTAGGTGCTCCCAAGATTGGTGGGTCCAGTTGTGTCAGGCGGTTTGTCCATTGTTTGTGGGAACAGGGGTGTCCCCTTTATTGTGGTCCAACTCTACCATTTTATATGAAAGCCACCATTGATGTAGTTACCTCTTATTCACTAATCAGCATGATATATATTGATGAAAAAATCTGTTGTAATCTCATACTGTCGGAATTAAACAAGTGGATTGGGGAACATGTCATCCTGAAGTGAATGCAGGGAGGATTCACACCAGGGCTCTCCACATTAGGCCACATGTTTGTGTTATGGCATCTGATTAACAAGGATGCAGCAGCAAAGAACATGCCTTCATATGTTGCATTTATGGGTTTTTCATCTGACTGTGAGCTCATGGTAAGAGAGAGGAAATAGCAATTACTTCCAGTGGGCCACAGCTAGAACACCAGCTCGTTAAGAGGCAGATCACCTGTAAGTGGACTCCTGCCAAATAAACGAGTTTCAGTCTTTTCTACCAACTGCAAGTGGCTACTTTTTTGTGTGGGGCAAAGAGACATGTGTGTGTGTATTGGAATGGAAGGATGGGGGTTTCAAAGAAAGAGGAAATGTTGCTTGTACCTCTGAGTATGTCGTGTTATTGGAGTAGAAGGACCAGGTGTGTGATGTTGCCGATTTGACTGTCCTTTATTGAAGCCTGGGAGGCCACAATCTTCATCGAACTGGATGGCTTTAGGATAGAAATCCTGTTTTTTAAAAACTCTTATAGCACCAACAGGCCACCAGATTAGGAGGGCTATTATGCCAAGCTACAAAGCCAAAAGACTCTATGCCACGTTCAATACACCCATGCCACTCAGGGCCTGTTTCACAAAACATTGCACTCAAGCAAATTAGGAAATGTCCAGGACATCTTCGAATTCATCCTGCTACTCTCACCTGATTCACAAAGCCTATAGCTGGAGCAAATCCCTGAGATGCCTTTGAGCAAAGTTTCACTTGGATGGGAGCATGTCAAAGATAGTAAAGGCAGATCCAGATTTGTGTCAATTTTAGGCTTTGTGAATAGGTTATAAGGTAGAAGGAGCACACCTCTGATGTCTAGCACATCTTCAGATTTTCTCCACTGAACATATTCTTGAATTGTGCCCTCAGCGCCTTGTAAGGATCAATGGCCAGTGCCTGACAAGGATATCGACACCTCTTCCAAAGCATGGAAAACACATGAATAATAGATGGAAATGGGAGGGCCACAAACTCCGGACTTCACTGCATTAGCCCCACTCCACCCATGGATGCTGACATTTTAAATCTGCCATCTCTTGGTCATTCAAAATGTCACAACCAAACTGGAAGCTGAAGGGAAACTAGGTCATCCGTCTCTGGCAATCTGCCTGGTCCACCAATGCAGACACAGAATAGCCTCAAAACAACTCAACACTTGAAGAAAACATATGGAACCCTTCTACGCACTTCCTTTCCTTAACCCATCCAAATCTGCTCCAGAATTTTAGAATAGGCTGCACATCGATAGGTGGGTTGGTGGGGGAGTTGCATTGAGTTTTCAGGACGCTAGACGAGTACCTCCTCACATGCATCCCCACTGAAGGAAACCTCCTTACCTTCAACAAGCTCAAAAGTACCCACAAACTGACCTGCCACCCCTCTGGTCAAAAAGAGCAGTAAGGGGATTCCGTTTGATCGTTCGTTCGTTCGTTCGTTCGTTCGTTCGTTCGTTCGTTCGGTCGGTCGGTCGTTCGTTCGTTCGTTCGTTCGTTCGTTCGTTCGTTCGTTCGTTCGTTCGTTCATTCGTTCGTTCGTTCGTTCGTTCGTTCGTTCGTTCGTTCATCCATTGGTCTTTTCATCCATGCATTCCTTCATTTATTATTCTCATTCCTTCATTCATTCTCTCCCAAAGAGGCCAAGTCAATAGAATAACTCTCCTCAAGCACTGGTATCCAGTTAATACAGATGAATCCCATTCCTCACCACTGGATGGGCAGAATAACCACCTGAGTTGCAGGCTCCTGCCGGCCAGTGTTTCATCGACATGAACCACAATGTCTCTTCAAGCACAGCAGCTTGTTGTACTTGTGAAAACAGCTCTTGCAGAGACTGGCGAGACATGATAAAGAGGCTGATGCCGGGCCCTGAGCCCCTCAAATTAGGGCTTCTGCAGGGACACAATTTCCGTCCCAATTGTGACCCGTGCAATTCTCTGGCCACGCTTGGTTACCCCTAGTTGCTGCCTCCTCCTATGGTATGGGGTCTTCTCCATTCTTTGCTTCTGAATGATCTCGCTTCCTGTCAGCAATAAGAGCTGCTTCTGCTGACATTGTGCCACCCTCATGCAAGGCTTTCTATGCAGCTGTATCAGAACCTGCAATCACCCTTTTCTAGAGCTGATCCTTGATGAGAACTCAGATTTTAAGCCTGTTCTAATAAGTGGGACAGTGTGACATCTGGTTATTTTGCAGAAACATTTCGGGGACACACGGATATGGTGTGAAAAACTATGATTGTCCTCCCAAAGCAAGTTGCCCAGGTCCTCTTCCATTGGTTGATCATAGTAATAACAAAGCCGCCACCATGTCCATAAGCAGACAGGGACTTCTGCAAAGCTGGACACTCCACCGCCCTTAGCTACAGGGCAGCCATACAGCTGCAGTTCCACACCCAAAGTACTGTAGCGCTTAGAGTACTCCGGCACTCAGGACACTAAGCACTGCCCGTATAAGGGATGCTACACATAAGGTTACCATATGTGATAAAAGGCACATCTGCTAGACTCCCAAGTCTATAAGAGTCCTTCATATATGGACATATCATGATAGGTAAGTCTTTGAAGTGTAAAGCATAATAGCAGGTCCTCCCACAGGCACATCCCGTTTACCTTCCATCCATCCATCCATGGGGATTATATGCTGCAGCCCTCAATATGCCGACACTGTGTGCGCAGCAGTAGCGAGAGCTAGAGATAGACAAGGGTGCAGAAAGGGCCTGGTGTCAGATGTGGGTGGGTCACCACTAGCATGATAGAGACACCTTAGGCCCAAGCACTTAATCTTTTAACACATCAATCATCAACACCTATGCATACCCCGTCCCCATAGCAGAGCACTGAATGGGGAAGATGGCTGCAGCCGGCCATATATGGTGCCTATTTAGGCCTCAAATAGGATCACAGCGAGCATTCACAGCTGGAAACATAATTCTCCCATTTTGTCCTCGATGTACTCATCATTCAACCTTGTGGCGGCTGAGACAAAGGTGTTTTCATCTTGCGCCTCAGTCAGACTTCCTGGCCACTGGCTGCCATCCGAGGTTGCATCCCAGCGTTACGGTTCTGAGGAAGACTTAGCTGCTTCCTCTTGTTCTCGTGGTCCCTCACCTGTGGTGCTGTGGCACACCTGAGTATTTTCTACATACCACACTAATGCGTTCACTAGGCCTTCTGCACGCTAAAGCAGTAGGTCTTATGTACTACACGCCTTCTCTGGCTCCTCTCCCTGATTTCCTTTCTAGGTTTGCTCTTATGTAAGGGGCCAGCCCGGCCAGAGAGTCAGGTGTCAGAACGCTCAAGGCCGATTATTGTCACTCTCTACGGCTTTATGTCGTCTTCAATGGGAATGCTTTCTCCACCGGAGAGGCTAGCCTCCATACATGAAATATTAGCAAACCACAAAGGGCCCGACAGAAAAGTTAGGAAACAACTGTTGTATCTGCCCTGCAGGTCCCGACACAACATCACACACAGGACACTTCACTTACCTTAGGTATCTGTTGAGTATTCTGTGTCTGTCTCTCTCCCTCCTCGATAATCAAACTCTGTCAGCAGTCAGCACGAGCGCATGCGTCACTACCGGGCTGCTCCACTTCGTTCAGGAAAACGCAGGCTGTGGCTGCACAGCAGTGCACTGCGCAGGGGCACGTGCAGTTTGTTCCGCGGTGGACCAAATGCGTAGGCAGAGCATGCATGAGCAAGCTGCGAGCAGAATGTACTTTTAGCCTGCAGGCAGTCTGCAGAAGAACTTTTACTTGTGCACGCTGATGGCTGCAGCCTGCAGACATATTTTATATACTGCATGATGCAGCTGCAGACAGTGCTGTGAAGAGACACATTGCACTGCACTGTGCACAACACAACAAACACTTACATATTCCGGGGGGGATAAATGCCATTATATCCCCCCACTTAAATTGTGGGGGGGTTTGTCCCCACTCTCCCCCCCCCATGTCCTACGCCCATGGCTCAGGCCATGGTGAGAGAGACATGGACTCGCCCTCCACTTGCCAAGGATGTGCCTGTGTTCTCTAAGGCACTTCAAGGTGTCAGGTGATTCCCAGCGGGTGAATGCCCAATAGTATCCAGCCTCGCAGGGGCTCACAGTCCCATTGAAGAGGCAGATGGCGGAACCCACTCATGCAGAGCAAGGATGAGCAGCCTGGCCACTGTCACTAGGTCTTGACCCGGGAACAGCTGTGGCCATATTACTCAAGATTATGCAAGCGCAATGCAGTTTTTGCACTAGTGCAAACTTTTGAATGCATTGATATGCATAATTGCATATGTGCTATTTTCTGTACTGATTATGTATAATCAGAATGAGGATGGAAGTTAACCTTTTACACATTAAATACTGGTTAACTATGAATGTGCCTTTCTTTCATGAATGACTCCAAGTCAACTTTAAACATGATAAAAGACTGAGCCATTGCAGGGGGTGAAAGAATAAGAAAGACATGGAGTAGAGGCCACATTTTACCTTCAGGATTAGGCCATTACACAAAAGTTCAAATTCTAATTAAGTGATAGCTGGCACAAAGATTATGCCCCAGAGGTGCAGTAACTTTGATTATCTCCTGTTAGGTGGAATCTTGGTTACCCCGTAGATTAAATAGACTGCTGTAATATAGAAGGGCTAATAAAGGTTTAGATAAAACTAGCAAACGCTGAAGGAAGATTTATTTTAACAGATCCGTTATTTGATTGGTCGATGAGGTGCAAAGCAGCCCAGAGAAATTGCAAGCAGAAACATTGGGGTACAGATGGATATCCCTCACTACCCCTAAATGACACCAGTGATATTACCTTTGTCTTTTACTAATATGTAAATGACACACAAATAATTTTCAAAATGACCATGAACAAGGACCACCCTCAACAAATGGCACACTCAAGTGAACGCATATATATGATCTACAATAATGTCAAATTGCACCCGCACAAGAAAGCAATTGTGATCATTCATCCCTGCATCACAGCACAAGCAATATCTTGGCCGGCAGAAATGGGTACCTGCCCTGAAAACACAAAGGTGATAGAAAAGCTTGTGATTCTTGTGGACAGCAGACTCTTTTGTGAAAAAACAATGCAGTGGTAAAGAAGTGTTTCTACCACCTAAGTTCAAACAGGCGGATATTGGGCCTCATTCCGAGGTCGGCGGTAACCCGCTGGTGCCATCAGTGGGTTGCCGCTGACCTGGAAACACAGAATCCGCCACCTGACTTCCCGCTACCACCGGGACATTGCAAGTCCAGGCGGAGCGGGAAGTCAGGCAGCAGATTCGGTAACTCCCCATTCCCGTGGGAGTGTGGAGACAGAAGCACCAGCACCGTTTCTAATGCTGCGGGTGCTTCCGTGATGACTCTGCCTACTGAGGCCGATGTGCCCGGCAGGATCAGACCTGCTCGGTTCTACAGCCCCGGCAGGCAGACTCATAGTGTGGCGGTCAGACAACAAGCTTACCAGCACCCTTGTTTCCGGAACGCCACTCTGGGAATAAAGCCCATTGTCTTTGTTCACCTTCCCACCCAAGCCTCTTGCTGTCATACCGCTGGTACTCTCAAGAATCAGTAGGAAACTTTCAAACAGCCAGATGCCAGCAGCAAGACTTCTCAGGTTTGACAGGCGAGAACTCTATTACTCCCTCGCAAAGGGAATCCACACAATCAATGACTTTCAGAAAAACCTTAAAGTGCTGGCTTTTTAACACACAGAACTAGCCATGGCATCATCCCGGCATTGTGCCATTGTCACGTACCTGTGAGATGTTTGAAAGCGCTAATCTCCCCAATAAATCAACCTCAAACTCATGCACACTGCACACATAACTACACAACATATCATACCATATATCATAACATGTACAGATAAGGCACTGGATCCCTCCCATCAGACTTCAAACAGCACAATACTACACCTCTACAACCAACATACCATGTTCCCTTGTCCAATGCGTTCTAGCACTATGGGCCCACAGGTTTCCATTCTACTAACAAACTCCTCTATGCCCAGGCAGGGCCGGCTTAAGGTACAAATGAGCGGTGCACCCGCACAGGAGCGCACAAAATAAAGGGCGCATCTGGGCGCACTGCATCATCCCTTAAGACGGCCCTGGTCTATGCTCACAGGCACTCAAGGCGTCTGGGAGAGGAAGGGCTTGGAGGGAGCATCAGAGGCTCTTATCGGCCAGACCTGGTTTCTTTCAAAATGAAAACGCACTTTCTCTAAATTCCACTTAAAAAAAGGGCGGGACTTTCGTAGAGGGCGGGACTTTTGTTCTTATGTGCGTTTACATTGTGAATGAAGCTAGGGCAGGCAGAGAGGTATCGCAATCTAAGCCAGTGCAGTTTCAAAGCTAAGGCTGTTTGACGTTCTTATGCAAGGGCACACGCAGCTTCCTGGACTGGGCTGTCCACAGTCTTTAAATGACCCTCAATTGCCCCTTTCCCTTATCACCACGACGGCCTTTATTTGTCACCGATGAGCTCATTAACTCAGCAATAAGGTGTTCACTTAAAATAAACCTCCCTTTTAAAGGTTTTCCATGATATCTGACATGTAAAAAATGGTTGCTTTATATGGATAGGCAAATGCTCTTAACATCTTGCACAACAACCTGCTGGAGGTCTGTGACAGAAGTAACCTTTATCCAAGTACTGGTCTAAAAAAAAGATGTCTTTTCAGTCTTGTAATATTTTGTATTCTGGGCCTTCTAGTTTTCTATTTAGAATGTGGAAATTAAAGCAACAACAATATTCTTTTGTGTTAACATGTTTCTCTAAGGATTAATTTATTGTAATGTTGCTATAATATGAAATATGTGTATTTTATAAGTAAACTATCTGAGCTTTGACGTGTCCCGAAGCCACTTGTGAGAAGGCAATGAAGTTGCTGAGTTTTTTTCTCCATTTGGATTCTGGGACCTGTAGTTTTTTCTCCCATTTGAAATTCAGAAAAACTTAAAAGTCCTAGAATTCCAGGGAAATTCAGGACTGGGTGGCAAACTTTACATAGCCATTGGAAACCTGAGAGCTCTGCTCCTCAAAATATTATTGTAGGCCTTGAAATCCAAACTTTAAATATTTGTGCCAACTGGAACTTGGAAGGTATATGTTCAAGTGTTTAAACTGTGCATGGGCTAACATCCCTGATTCACTTGCGGCCCATTGGGTGCTCATGCGGCTGTGAAGGAGTGGATCTATCCAGGCCCTGTACATCAGGACGGACAGTATATACTCACTGCCTCCCCAGATTGCAACCCTTTGGGTGCCTGTGTGGCTGGCGGAAGGATAGAGTGGCATGAACAAAGCCAGCTCACGATTTAACGGTGCCAAGGAGTCTGATGATGAGGCCAGAGCACCGGCCCCAAGCACCCCATTGTCAAGTGCCCGGCTGGGCAGTGCAACGCCCCAATGGCCCTCCTGCAGCTGCATCATGGGTTGAGCATGTCATGATTTTCTGGAACCATATAACGTGGGGTGAACGCTCATAGCGCGCGTGCATGCAAAGTTGCATGCTAAGGTGTGTGCTGTTTGACTGGCTGTGCTCTGGACCCTTTTTCTGCCTCCTTGTGACTGCGAACATGAAACAACGAGAACGAGGACGTTCTGCAGTGGTCCCGCCATCCTCATTTCCTGTAACCATATAACATGGGGTGAACGTGCATAGTGCGCACGCATGCAAAGTTGCATGCTAAGGTGTATGCTGTTTGGCTGGTTGTGCCCCGGACCCTTTTTCTGCCTCCTTGTGACTGCGAACACGAAACAATGAAAACGCAGATGTTCTGCAGTGGTAAGCTGCTCTTGCCTGAATCGATATGATTGATAGCACAGATTGCTACATGCATCTGCCTCTGCTACGCGCAGTGAATGTGGAGTCTGAGTGGAACTTTTCAACGCTAATCTAATAGCATTGTCCTCTGCTTGTAGGTCCCGCCCTCCTCCTTTCCTGGAACCATATAACGTGGGGTGAACGCGCATAGCGAGCGTGCATGCAAAGTTGCATGCTAAGGTGTATGCTGTTTGGCTGTTCGGCTGCTCGCTGTGAGCTCCCAACATTCTAATCTTTGTGGGTGGGTACATTTGCTGGATCTAGGGTGGTTAAATAAATGTCCCGGATTTTAAATTCTATCTGATACGCTCCTTTAGTACGCAAAGGGAACACACTAGTGTTACACATGCGTGATCATGTCCAACAGACTTTACACGCTGAAAACGGGTATGCCATCCAACATGGTGGTTTCCTCGGGCGTGTGTAGCATTGAAATCCACCCTCCTTAAGCCTTCTCCCACTATTGCCAATCAAAAGAAGCTCACTGGTTTAAATTAATTTATGTTGGACAAGAAATCAATGGCCGATGATACGCGTGATATTCGCGATTTTTGTCATCATCGTGATACTGTCTCAGAAGCTTCTGCAGTGGCGGAAATTGTTGGACACTCCCGGCCGGTGAATCATCCAAACCCGCAGGTTTGTAATTCATTAACTGATATGCAAATAATGTCGGGGGAGATTAGTTCGCAGGCCGGGGGTGTTCCATTGCTGCCTACTGTTGATTTAACTAGTCAACCCATAAATGACTGTGAAAATCATGCCCGGAGTGATCCTCTGCTGCCTACTGTTGATTTGACCAGCCATCCCATAAATGACTTTGAAAATCATAAGTCGTGTGTTGAGGAAAACTTGAATAATTCCCTCATGACCAATGAATGTTTTAAGAAGATTACTCCTGATGTATGTGCTGCAGAACTTATGTGCGATGTTGGTAATGAGCTAAATCATTCTCCTATTGGAGTCCCAAATTGTTTTTCCCCACCCAATTGCTCTAACCAAAGAGCACATTCATCTAATCATTCCCATAGCTTATTTGAGCCTGCAAATCAAACGGCTACTAATCTCTCAGTGTCTTTCATCCATCCCACACCGAGACGGCGTCAGCACATTTCCTCACCCTTTAATAATCTGCATTATGTGCTGGGGGTATCTGAGAGCTGTCACCGTTGTTGCAGATTACTTTGACTGTGATAAGCAGTTCGGTCTCATCGCTATTGAAGTTGTTCGAAAGCATAGAAGATAAAATCAGCAGTCAATCCAAACAGATTGATGGCCTGATGGTATGGATGAAGAGTATTGAGACCAAATTAAAAGGAAAGCAAGACCAGAGGGAAGAATCCTCTCCTGCCGTTAGTGATAATTTATGCAAAGCATCATCATCTGATTCCTTGGCCACTACTGGGAGTGTTTTACCCACTTTTGCCTCAATCATCAGGCCTGTTCCTCCTTCCGATATACCTTGTTTGGATAGATCAATTGTTCACGTACCTGACTCTGGCTCAGTTCCCGCAAGGAATCAAGAAGCAGTAATGGGTTGTACAAAAGTGGCCCCATCAAATATGATGGTGAACTCTGATGCTCAACAACCTATTACCATTCTGCCTCTTGAACAGAATAATGTAAAAGACAAAACACCAGTATCGATGTATAGTATGTTTCACTTTAAATCTAGCAGGGAATCGCAAAGCAGGCTAAATAAGGTGAAAAAGAACACTAACCAAAGAAAAATTCCCAAATTTCGACCGGGTACAACATTTTGATGGGCGTGTGTTAGCGAGAGGAAATTCTGAACCTCTTCCAGCAGCATCAAAAAATCGTGTAGACTTGTGAAAAGAAAGAACTTAGACTGTTCGGTGTCAGAGAGCTGTTCTCCTGACTATGCACCACTTAATGTATTAATCACAGCATTAGCAGGAGGCGATCAACCACCAAAACTCAAGCAGGTTGAATCTACTGTGACATTAGGCCTGTAGTGAACAGTCAAAAGAAAAATAATCCTGAGAAAATAACCAGTTCAGACACCATGGAGGTTACAACCGTGCTAAGTAAAGATAAAACAAGCATTATTCTGCCAGTTGAAACTAAAATACAAGAATCCATACGAGAGTCGGATATAACAAAAAGTCTGCTACCACAGATTAGAGATATGATACATTCTACCTTTAGCGATATAATGGTCTCCCAAAACCAGATCACTCACAGGGATGAAGGAGTGATTCAAACGCACTGTACACTGAGAGGTGACCACCATGCTCACAATGACAAACACAAACTGCACAGTAATGCTACAAATGTGGTCTCCAATAGTAAATTAAATAGTGCTGGTGTTAGCGGAACATCCTTGAGGAAAATTCCTCAAGCTGCGCACTGCTTCATATTGAAGTGTTGAGTGGCCCCTTTCTGATCTGTATGATCTAAATAGAACCTCAATTCTGGCAATTTTCGAAGATGTTTCAAGTCTACAAGACATAAATACCAACGACATATCTCAAGTAGATCTCAATGACTTTGACTTATCCATAGTGAGAATATGGATCTCGTCCAGTGTAGTTCGAAATGTTATTTGGAAAGCAAAGTTAGAGCTATTAGCTTTGGGATTTCTCTTGGCACGAGATCCATCAGCTGTTAAGGAGGTCTCTGAGAGTGAGCCCTCTAGAACTCAAGATTTAAGATTAAGTGTTAACAGATCCCAGGGATAGGAGTCCCAGTTATCTGGTGCTTTTCGAGATGGCCTTATCCATCATCCTCCCGCTATCCTGTAATTACCTAGTAAAAACAGCAACAAAACACTGAGTCTAAGCAGTTGGAATACTTGTGGATCCTCGCATTTAACTGAATCTACCTCCAATATCTTATCGTCATTTTCCAGATTCTTGCTTTTCAAGAGACTTGGCTGGTTACGTCGCCTGTTTGGAATGGATATGAGATCCGTTTACATCTGGCGAAATCCAATACAAAGGGCAGAGCGTCCTCTGGTCTAATGGCGGCAGTAGATCATCAGGAGGGCCTGCACATATTCCCATGGTTGACTCCTAACCTTAATACGCAATTGGTCAGAATTACGTTTTGTAAGCACAACATAGCGTTATTTAACGTATACTGTAATCCTGTTGCCATTGCTGATAGTGTCTTTTTTAGTGACCTAGAATCACTCTTAGATATAGTGGTTCAGATGCCAGATATTACTAATGTAATACTAGTTGGTGATCTAAATTTGCATCTCCTTGGGTCAAACTATGCTAAATTTAAGTGAAAGACTGAGATCGCTGAATGGTGGCTAACCCTAATGAAAGATCGACATCTGGTAATGCTAAAAGGTGCCTTTCCGAAGGATATTCCACCTAGAAGTACCTGGCGTAGGAACAAGAGTGAGTCCATGACTGATTATATATTTACGGATTGGGTAACATTTAGCTATATTAGTGAATTTGAGATATTTCCTCAAATGTTCAGTGATCACAACCTATTAGCTATAAAATGGTCTGCTGTTCCAATTGATCTATTCCCTGGTGTGAATGTATATAATCATATCATCAAGATTAAAAATGCTGGAAACCGCTCTTAAGTGGAACGAAGCAATGTTAGATAACCTTCTGCAGAATGGGTGGAGAGATGAACAATACACAAACACTCTCCAACTCTATCAAGTACCAACCAGCAAGTACCCCTATAGGGTGCCAAAAAATAGACATCATTTTGATGTAGAGGTGAAGGTGCGCAAGATGACCCTACATAAAGAATGAAAATTGGCTCGCCTTGCTCCTCTTGCCTCGTGACACCTACTCATTCAATCATTAAAATGCAAATATAGAAATTAGTTACGCATGTATAGGAGTATATTATATCAACATGATGGCGAAGATATGCTAAGAGCCATTCGAAGCAAAACACATCTGATAGATGGACTTTATTAAACAATGCCATTGCTCCCAAACAAGTGGCAATACAGATAAATGGGGTAACAGAGTATCAATGGAGCAAACATTTCTTAGGGATGTATGCACCTCCGGAAGGACAGATAAAGAGTGACTATAATCCCAAGCACAGTTACAGGATATTCTATTCTTTATAAACAAATCCAGCAGTTCTCAGGCTCCAGGCCCTCATGGGTTAAGCAATTGGATTTTCAAGCAGCACCAACAGACATGGAATCAAATTCTCTATAACCTTTTTCAACAAATTATTAAGACTAACTGTATTCCTGAGTCATGGAGGAGCTCAGTGGTTGTTCCAATATTCAAGAGAGGTGATCGGTCATGTCCTTCAAACTACAGGCCGATCACCCTCCTTGACGCACCGGGTAAGCTCTTCTGTCGATTCATTTTGAGGGAATTCAATGCTTGGTCAGAAAAACATGCACAACTTGACCCATTTCAAACAGGGTTCATAGCAGGAATGGACACCTCCATTAATTTGTTTACCATTAAAGCCCTTGTCTCTCATCATCTTCCGTTGAATCAGTCACTTTATATGATTTTTGTTGACCTGAAGGCAGCGTTCAGCTCTGTTTCCAGAGAACTTCTCATTGAGAAGTTGATTAGGGCTGAATGTCCTGTGCACTTGGTACAACTAATAAGAGACCTACATACAAACACCAAAATGCAGGTCAGATTAGATCTACAGGGCACACTGACCGCAGATATTGAGACGCGAAGGGGGGTGAGGCAGGGATGTAGCCTTGCCTCTGCCCTCTTCAATTTCTTTATCTCTGACATTGGGGACATCTTGGCTGATGTGCCTAAGCTGGCTGCTAGATCAATATCTGCTATTCTGTATGCGGATGATATTGTTTTAATTTCGAAATCACTGCAGGGATTGCAGAGAATGTTGGATGTGCTTTCTAGATATGTAAAGGAGAATTGTTTGGCTATCAATTTGACAAAAACCAAAGTTTTTACTTGTCACAAGAACAACTACAAATGTAAAACGAAATATAAGTGGACATTACAGGGCGAAGTGCTGGAACGGGTACATCATTACATATACTTGGGTGTAACTGTAACGGCTAAAGCAGACGATAAAGCCCACTTTCAATGCTTGGAACTAAAATTGAATAGATCTATGTCTCAGGTTACAATTGTTGATGGCAAATAAGGGAAGTTCTCTCTTCTATCTACGTTGACATACTTTTTGCAGAAAACAGCTCCCATAATTCAATATGGTGCTGAAACAAAAAAAAACATTACTGAAATGATGTGGAACAAGCTGGAATTTAGATTCTGGAAACGTGTTCTTAAACTGCCGGGATGTGTCCCAGGTGTAATGATTAGATACAAACTGGGAATTATCTCATTATATGCACTTTCTATTTGGCAGATCATTGCACTTTTTAGGAAGTGCCTTTTGGCGATAGATTAAACTCTGCTCATAGGTACTTTGTCACAGCATTTGTTTCAATCTCACGATCTATTTGTCAGGAGATGGAGATTGACAGCCACTTGCGCTTTAACTGATGCTAATATATCACTTGACACTCTGTTACTCAATCCCACCAAAGCAAAGACTCTATTATTTCAATTAGAATGGATCCAGACTAGATATAAATGCATGAAGTATCGGGATTTTTATAATCTACCATATGCCCATAAGAAATATAGTCAACCTGAAAATATTTGGAGTGCTCCCCGTCTGGTCAGCATAGAGCTGATTTTATGCGATTACGCTTCAACCTCTGGCCTACTAAGGAAATACAGAATAGGCAAAAAATAATGGCATTAAGTACTCCAACTTGTCGATTTTGCAAAATCACAGGTGAAATAGAGACTTTGAAACACTTAATAACAACATGTAAAAATCTAAGTAACCAACGTATACAGTTTCTTGGAAAACCTTTAATGATGTACAGAGAACTGTCAACTGATCATATGTGGGAAATGATATTCTCAGGCCTTTTGGTATCTCTCAGAATTGGGACTATTAATTTCCTGCAAGCTTTAAAACTTGATAATTCGAATATGAACTCGAATAATTAAATCATATCTGATTGCTGAATTGTTTACTGTTAGAAGCTGAGTGCTAATGTTTGTATTGCTAATGGTCTCTACTGATCAGATTCTTTTTACTTTTCTTTTCTTTTCTTCCCTTGTACTGTTTTGTTGTATAGTAAGATGCTTAGGTTAGTAAGTTTTTTTTCTTTTTTTCCTTTTTTTAAAATTATTATCTGAGTTTAGACCATCTTTGCTCTTAACTTTGTTGTAATTGTGAGAATGTAATTAATTTTTCTATTTAATATGTGATAAATGAAATTGTAAAAGTTAATTATTTCAGCTAAAAACAATTAAAAAATAAATTAAAAAAAAGCATGTCTCCAGTCCCCGAGTTCGATGTCACTGGTGCCCCAGCCACACTTGGACCCAAATTGGACATGTAGGTGGAAAGACTGGAAATGTTCTTTGGGGCTACGCATGCGACGGATGACACGACAATGAAATCCATGCTGCTATTTTATGCTGGGAGCAAAGTCCATCAAATTTTCAAGACGCTCTAGGTGAAGGACGACTCCTTTAGCAAGGCCAAGACTGCCCTGCAGGCACATTTTCCGGCTGTTCGTCAATAGAGACTATAAAAGGTTTTGTCTGTGCCAGGCACACCAAGACCCGGCAGAATTCCTGGAGGCCTACCATGCTCGCCTGAGATGCCTATCACGCTCACCTGAGATGCCTCACTATGTCATGCCAGATGCTAATGAGACGAACGAGATCAGGGCGCAGATCATCCAGCACTGTACGTGCACTGCCATGCAACGCCAGACCCTGAAGGAGCCTGACATACCCCTAGCCAGGACTTTGGAGCCAGAGCGCACCCAGGAGTTGTCCTCGAGAGCAGCCCAGATGGAAGAGGCATGATGCAAGCGGTGTCCACCAAAAGTCAGTCTCGCCCCAGGGGCAGGTTCAAGAGGCAGGTTCAGGCTGAAAGTTCGCTAAAGCAATGCGATGCATGCAGTGAGGCGACACCCCATGCCCAGGTGTGCCCAGCGATCGGGTACATGTGCGGGCGGTGTAGCAGGACAAACCACTTTCACAGCATACGCAGGGCCCCATGGCCGACTGGGAAATTTACAAGGACCCCACCCACCCCACCACGCCCGCAGGAGGTCACAGCAGTTGAGAAGGACTGCAGATCCGTCCTCTCAAGGCTCAAAGGGGCAGCCGACATTCAGGATGTTTTCTTCATCTGCGCCGTCTGCCTAGGCAGCCCCGGCCCAAGAAGGAGGCAGAGATGCTCGGTGTCTGTTGCAAATACAGACATGTTCATTTTGATCAACACAGGGGCGTCAGTCAATGTCATGTCGGCAGCCCAGTTCCAGCATCTACACACTGTGCCCAAGTTGCTTGACCCCGAATCAGGATTTTCATATACAGAGGTGATGCTGCTACCTCTCAATGGCATATTTCGAGCTAAAGTCCAGCTTGTTCTTCGTGATGCCGGTGGCCAAAGACACGGTGCTGAGCTGCTCGACTGCTCCACTGATGAATATCTGGGGCTGGTTCAATTTGTCTTCCAGATATACCAGGCGGACATTGATGGCCTGCTGCTAAAGTTTGGTCACATGTTCGAGGGAGCAGGGTACCTGCGGGGGCAGGAAGTATGGCTACATATAGACCCCTCCATACAGCCCATCACACTGCATCACCAGCGCTTTCCGTTTCACCTGCGGCAGAAAGTCGAAGAAGAGCTTGCCAAGATGGAGCAGGCCAGCATCATTGAGAAAGTGGCCGGCCTCACCCTGTGGGTCTCAACTATTGTCGTTGTCAACAAGTCCAAGTTGGCTGATTTGGCTGATTTGCAAGGAGCAAAGGTGTTCTCAAAACTTGACCTTAAGGCCGGGTACCACTAGGTCCCACTTCATGAAGGTTCGAGGCCCATCACCACCTACTCCTCACATGTGGGACGGTTTTGCTACTGGCAGCTTGGTTTTGGCGTGGCGTGAGCTGCCAATGTCTTCCAGCACAGGATCATACTGCCAGGACTGCCAGTGGTCAAGCATGTGAGCAATGATGTCCTCATTTTCTTGAAGTCGCATCAGGATCATCTACCACACCTCACAGCAGTGCTCGAGAGGCTCGCCCAGCATGGACTCACCCTCAACAGTGCAAGTTCATGCAGTCCAGCATTTCTTTTTCGGCTTTGTCATCCACAATGGCAGACTATCACCCAACCCGCGGAAGGCCCGGGACATAAAGAAAGTGATGTCCTGTGGGTCCCCCTCCAAGCTGAGGAGGTTCCTCGTCATGGTCAATTTTTTCAGACTCTTCATTCAGCATCACTGAGCCGCGGCGAGTATTAACAAAGAAGGATCAAGAATGGTGGGGGGGCCCGTCCGTGTGCAAGGCCTTCCTGGCCATGAAGGAAGACCTGGCTGTGGATAACACAATGGCATACTTTGACCCCATTCGGTACACAGAGCTTGTGGTGGATGTCAGCCTGGTCGGCCTGGGTGCTTTCCTCCTGCAGGTCTACCAACAGGGAAGCCGAAAACCAGTGGCATATGCCAGCAAGGCACTGACCCCCACAGTGTGATGGTATTCCCAGTTTGAACGAGAAGCCTTAGCCATCTCATGGGGCTGAAAGCACTTTCACGTCTATGTCTATGGACAACTAGTGACCGTGCTCACCGATCACACGCCCTTCATCCCCATAATGATGGGATCCACCCCCGGGCTGCCAATCTGGCTGGAAAGGTGGCTGCTGCAGCTTCAAGGGTACAGAGTTGCTCAGATCTTTCATGCGGGGGCAGACAAACCGGCTGATTACCTTTCTTGACTCCCTGCAGGCCCGGGGACGGCCCCATTTGTGAAAGACAGGGAAGTCTATGTCTATGGACACAGCAACATTTGTGGCCATGATCACCAGGGCGGCTGTGCCCGACTGATGTCGCTGGATGACATCGCAGCTGCAGCAACGGACGACACTGGGTTACAGGAACTCATCAAACAACTCCATGCAGGGCAGTGGAAGGGCTTCCTGTTGGGCACCCAGCACTGCACATGGGAGGCCCAGACATTCCTCCAGGGTTTGTAGAACATGAGGAGCAAGCTGTCCATGGGACACAAAGGGGCCCTGCAGCAAGGGTCCCAGATCGTGATACCGCTGTCCCTTCAGGACCATATCCTGGAGCTACCCTACGTTGGGCATCAGGGAGCCAGCTAGACGAAGGCACACCTGCGGGAGAAGGTGTTGTTTCCTGAACTTGAGCACAACATCAATGCGGCACTTAGCTGGGGTGCGTGGTGCCTGGCATCGCGACTGGTGGTGAAGGATCCCCCCATATCATCCCCAGCTCTCGCGCGGTACCATGGAGGTTGCTGAGCATGGACCTTAGCACAGTGCGACAGTCCCAGCACTTCCTGGTGATATTGGATGAACACACAAGATACCCGATTTTACAATTCATTGACTCCACAGCCACAGCGGCTGTGATACAGATCCTGGAGGAGCTGTTTACGGCCTATGGTATGCCAGAGTTGGTGAGGTCAGATAACGGTTCGCTGTTCCAGAGTGCAGAGGTGGCAAACTTTCTCGACTTCAATGGGGTGCCACAGAGGCGCATTACCCCATGCTGGCCGCGCACAAATGGAGATATTGAACAGTTCATGTGGACGCTTAACAAGGCATTCTGCATCGCAGTGGACAAGAGCAACTGCTGGGCCGAGCGCTCACCTCTTTCCTGCTGGTATACGAGTTGACCCCTCACTCGACAACGGGCGTGTCACCGGAGGAGGCTTTCCTGGGACACAAGATGAGGTCACTGATTCCTGACCACGAGTCAAGGGTGCTTGTGGGTCCTGACCCAGAGCGAATAAGAGAGACCCAGGATTGGGTAAATGACAGAGAGACTGAACAGCGGAAGCTGGACTCACACCTGATGGAGGTCGGAGATCTGGTGCTCGCCCGCAACAGGCGCCCTGCCCACAAGTTGTGTTTACCTCATGAGACGACCGCATGGAGGGTTGCAGATAAGGCAGCTCCATGGGCACGGCGGTGAAAGGAAGGTAGTCCCTGACGAGGAACTGTAGTTTGTTTCGCCGCCTCCTGGAAACACCAAGCCAAAGCCCATGGCCGGCAGAGGAGGGCCCGACATCTGCACCAGGGACTCCCAGAGGGGAAGTGAGGGGGGAGACATGGCCACCTCCCCACCCGGATGTGAGCTGGAGGAACGGCCGTCCCGTTATCTTCAGCAGTCCGAGCGGAGGCTGCCGGAGAGACTACATGATTACATTGTGGGGGATGGTTGTTCCCCAATGCACCTCCAGGTTGTTGTGGTTTTGGTTATGTGTTTTCATTATGATGGTTGGAAGGGATGTTGTGACATAGCACGCCACCATGTCAGGTGACGGCTACGCCCTGAGAGTTAATAAAAGGGGACCCGCGACAATGGCGTGGCAATCCCGAGCTAAGATACATGGTGTCCGTGTGTGATTCATTGAGATGGGCGTACAGGAGGATCAGGCCCCCCCCCTACAACCCTATAACACCCATTGCCACTTGTTTTTACACACGCGTGGACCAGAACAGTGTGGGGGTTAGAGGGCACCCAAGAATCTCACACAGGGTGCTGGGAGACCTAGGGTCGGCACTGTGCCCTGGACAAATAGCACCTAGAAACAGACCTGCACGCACGCATAGCCCAGGGTACTTCCGGTCTGCACACATCAAAGCTAGCTTACATTGTTCTTCTCCTCTCTCGAAAAGTACTCCTACCCCTCTGTTTCTGATCGGCCAGAGGACCTGGAGACCATGCACACGGCAGTGCAGTGTGGTATAAATCCCAATAACATTCCGTGTAGGTTCAGAAGAATTGGATTTTCGTCCTAGATGACCAAGCTTCTGAGTCACAGAAGAAGGTATTTCTGCCACCCATGTTGTGGAATTATAGCTATGCATGTAGGCATACTTTATTATATTTCAGAGAGCAGAATTAATTTAGTTCCGTATATTTACATATTTTCATTTATTTTACAATGTTTGACCACTACTGTCATCACATTTTTCCCTCAGCATAATTATGAGATTAAAGTGAATCTATAAAATAAAAACGTAATCTATTCCCTTTGGAATGTATTCTGGCTTAATGTAAGGCAAGGCGGAGATTTACGGTTCAGGTCTCTGGATTTGTGCTAATTTAACCAAATTTTAGATCCTTGGTTAAACATGAGTGAAAATAAATAACGTGTTGTAACAGTGACATCTACCGGATCCTGATGTAATTACCACGGAGACACACCAGCAGTTAGCGAGACAAGCATTCTTTATAAACCGTTTTAACATGCTTGCGAATAATGTATCTTTAACACCCAATCTAGAGGATTGGCAGATGCATGTTCGAGATGCCTTTCTGAGAAAGCTCTTGGCGAACACTGGAGAGGTCGTAGTGTATCCGCCTGCTTTGCGTTGTACATGGTAAAGTATAAAACACTCGTTTTTTATAAAGTGTTTACTTTATGCACCTGAAGAGCAGCCACAAAACTTGAGACACTGTGTGCGCGGGGATCAGGGTTGGGAGCTAATTCTCTGGAGTCCTTGAAGCGAGAAACACGTTCGTTTCTAGGGGCGGCCAAACGGGGCAATTGACCGGGGTAAAGGGCACAGCAGAGACAGCCTTCTCCCACCTGGGACAGAAGCGAGCCTTTGTATTTTAACATCATTAACAGTCAGCAGAACTGAGCACACAGCGGCAGGGGACAGAGCCCTGCCCTTGCCCATCTACTCCTGCCCCCCACCCCCATGGTGTAGCCAACGGCTTAATACTCTGCTCAGGTTTTATTTTTTAATGCCCCACCTTCCAAATGAGCACACATTTACGAAACAAAGCATCCTTGAACTGCTGCGCACCCTTGATGTGTGATAACTGCTGCATAACAGTGGCCTGCCAGAAAGGAGGAATGGGGGCTTACTGGTGGACTAAAGTGGCTTTTTGTACTGACTTATTCAAAAGAGCCAGGTACTGTCTGCAGGGCAAGGAGGTTGTGGGGCCTGGGTAGAGCACCGAAACACATGGCCAAAGAAGGCTTAATATATGAGGAAGGGTGGAATTGCCATTCTATATGGTCCTGTAGCAGGTGACTTAGCAAATGTTCTTCTTTTTGGGATGTTTTAGTGCAATCACTATTCAGTGGTTCAATGCTAGTAACTCCATATCACCTGGCCAGCACTAGGGTTCCTTTTGAACTTAGTTGAAACAAAAGACAACGTGCAAAGATAGAAAGAAATCACTAACAAATCCAACAGTTTTGACTAAGGGGTAGTGAAAATATTTTCTTTATTGCTATTGTAGGAATTAAGATCACATGCCCGTGTACATTCACAACTTGCATAGTGTTATAACCATATGCCCATGGCGTAATTGTAGGAGGTGCAGCAGGGTTTGTCCCCCCCAACTTTCATGGCACACCATTTTGTCCCCATTCATGTGGCTGGGGCAATTTTTCTTCAGATGACATGTCCCCCCCAACATTTTCAGCAAAGCTACTCCAGTGCATATGCCCAGGTTGCTATAATTTGACATGCCAAAAGCAAGTACACACCTGTGCCTGGCTAAATCAGTAGCCTGATCTGTAACCCATGCTCTCCCATGGCACAGAGCAGGGTCAGGGCACAGGTGCCCTGTTGACAATTGCAGTGTCAATTGTGGAGGAAAGTCTGGAATTAAAAATGTGATGTACTCTCGTAGCATATTGCTGCATTATAATATTGAGTAGGTAAAGCAAACTGCCATGTTCAAACAACAGTTTCTTGCCTGTGCAAGGTGAGCCTTTAGGCTTTACTGTGCATGTCTTTGCAATGAAGACTCTCCTCCTAGTGTGTAGCTATGCTCCCCTCCACATCTCTCGGTTGTATACGAATTGTTTGAATGTCAATTGTTCGAATAACAATTGACCTTCTGCACAATTGACCGAATTTAAACGGTCAATTAGGATATATATGCGAGGGAAACCCCCCACAGCCCCCCACCCAAACCAACCCCCACCCCAACCCCCCTCCCAATCCCCTTATATTATTATTACACCAACCCAACTCACAATATATATTAAAATGACCATACGGTCAATTGTGCAGAAGGTCAATTATGACCCCTATCATTCGAACAATTGTGTCATTTGAACAATTGTAAACTAACAATTCGGGTAATACCCATCTCTCGCTTCTGACGTGTTTTGCTTTTGGCATATGTAAGCTTGTTTTAGGCCCTCGCTTTCTTAGGAAAGGAAGCTTTTGCAGGTGGAAGTAATGATACTCTAAACATGCTCGCCTGCTTCAGACCATGGCCCTCATTACGACCCTTGCGGAAATCGACTGACCGGAGCGCCACAGCGTAAATAGCGTTTCCGCCATTGCACGAAGGAGCAAAGTGCGGCCCATTCCGACCCATCGGGCACGAGCACCACGGCATGGCGGAAGTGCAAAGTCCGCGATGGCGGAAAAGACCCCAAAACGGCCCACACCGCCGCCGTACGGGGCCCCAGGTGCAATACCGCCACCCCTCTTAGCGGTCACCGCAGTGTGCGCCTACCGGAAAGTACGGTGGCCGGAAATATACGGAAACGGAAGTTAAAACACGGGCCCGGAACGGGAAACATCCCGGCGTACACCTATAAATACACTAAAACCACACAACCACTAAAAACACTACCCTGAGACACACCCCACCCCGTCAACCACCCTAGCGAAACCAAGAAAAATGGGAAAAGCAGCGAAGAAAGCGTGCGACCGCAAGCGGCAGGTCCACTTCTCCCGTGAGGAACTCACCGTGCTAACAGAGACCCTCCAGGAGAATGCTGCCGTGGTCTTCTCCACGCAAATGACCAGGACGGCACTTGCAAACAAGAAGGCCATATGGGCTCTGGTGGCACAGCGGGTAAGTGCGGTGGGGACCGCACCCCGCACCCCACAGCAATGCCGCAAGCGATGGGACGACCTGCGGATACGCGTCCGCAGCATACTCTCTGCCAACCGCAACATTGCCACAGCCACCGGGGGAGGTCCTGAATCACCCATCAAGTTGACCCCCTGGGAAGAAATCTGTGCCTCCACCATCGGAATGGAGAGCATTGAGGGAGTCGGAGGGATGGAGAAAGGAGTGCAGACATCCGAAGATTCAGGTAGGTGGGCCAGATATAACAAGCCACACAGTCCATCCATGTGAAGCACCATGCGTCCACATAGTGCAACAGAAACACATGTCCAGGATAACGTCCACACACATCGGCCTGATAGCGCACGTTAAAACCCACAATAAATACATAAATAATTAAAAACCCCTAATACACGCACTACACGTGCAGCAGGCACACCCAAACTGCAGGCTGCCAAACAACTGCACCCTCACTCCACACACAAATCAAAGCACCTCCAAGGCCCCGACCCAAATCACCCTCAGGTACCACCCCAAAGCATGTGATACAATGCCATTCCAATTCCCACAGACCCATCAATAACCCTCGCCCTCCTTTACTCCACCACAGGGTCCGATCCAAATGACGAGCCACAGGACACCCCTACCAGCACACCTGCAAAGAGGGCCAAGACCAACGGCCAGAGACCCTCGACCTCAGCTGCACGCATCAAGACACGGCAGCAGCACAAATCAGGTGGTAGCACAGAGGAGGGAACATCAACAGGCACCCCAGCAGCCAGCATGGCCACAACACCACCACCACAGGTCCCCCCAATGGATGCCACAGAAGGCACTGCCTCTGGTGGCAGCAGCACCATAGGTGACACCCCATTGATGGCAGCATGCTCGGACACAGAAGACGGGGATGTCGAGGTCAGATCCATCCATGACCTGTCCCAATCCCCCTGTCTGTCCCATCCCGTACAACATGAGGATACCACGCAGGTGCAGCCACAAGACGACGACTGGCCATCCCCCCCAAGCCCTGTGGCAAGGCAACATGAGGACAACAGCCCCTCTGTGACACCCCCGCAAATGGGCATGGCCCAGCAGAGGCAACAGTCCCTCGACAAGTTAATCGTCCAACAGCAGCAAATGGCCACACTCCTCAAGGACCATGCCGATGAATGTGGGGGCACCAAGGCAGACATAGAAACATCAACAGAGACACTTAGGGCAGAAATGGAGAGAGGTACAGAGACGCTAAGGGCACAAATTGAGAGTAGCACCGAGAGCCTGAGAGTCCAAATGGAGAGTAGCACCGAGAGCCTGAGGGGGGAACTGCATGCGACGTCCAAAGACGTATGTGCCGAACTTGCCGCAGTGCGCCGTGTGCTCACTGAGCTCTCGCAAACCCTTAGGGACATGCATGGACGTGAGCAGGCAGACACATCATCCGTTGCAAGTTCCGTCCAGGGCAGCCCCCAACGTAGATCAGGGAGGAACCTGCGCTCCACAGGCAGGGGTGCCCCTGATACCCGCAGAGGGGGCTTGCAATAGCGACAGGCCACTGACAATGAGCATCCTAGGACACTGGTGTTCGGGTGGGAGGTAGGAGGGTGGAGGGGGTGTGTTGGGCTCACTTGGGTGGCGGGTCGATAGGGTGTTCAACATGATATCACATATGCCATAAAAAGTGCACGATCACCCAATGAGATGTGTGGACATTGATCTTTGTGTACTAGGCCATCATAGGCGTACAGTCCATATTGTGCATGTCCCAGACACACGCAGTGCCACGAGTCCCGTGTCCATGTATCAGCCCCCAGGCGTGAGTGCTAGAAGCATACATCAATGAGATGCTGACGGATGTCACGGCCCTCCGGTGCCTCGCAGACTCCTTGAGGTGCTGCCACATCCCCACCCTCATCATGACCATCATCCGGTGCTTGCAGTTCAGCGTCAGGGGGCATGGGCACATTTCTACGTACGCACATGTTGTGGAGCATGACACATGCCATGACCATCTTTGCAACCTTCTCATGGCGGTACAGGAGTGCCCCGCCAGACCTGCTGAGGCAGCGGAAACGAGTCTTCAGTAGGCCGAATGCCTGTTCTATGACTACACGGGTACGTGAGTGGGCATGGTTGTAGTCCTCCTCATGCTGGTCCCGTGGGTTCCGGACTGGTGTGAGGAGCCATCTCTTCAGTGGATATCCAGCATCACCTGTATGTGGACGATAAACGTAGGATGTGGAATGCCATTGATACGTACGCACACCCCCCCCCCCCTTCCTGCCAGTACATTGCCAAAGCACATACCCCACATCATCATGCATGCAATGAGACTCACCGAGTAGCCAGGATCTGTTCCCTGCGTGTCGCTCCATGTAGCGTGGTATGGTAGAGTTCCTCAAGACCATGGAATCATGGGTTGATCCAGGGAATCGGGCACAACAATGCGTAATGATCCTGTTGGAGTCACACACCATTTGTACATTCAGGGAATGAAATTGTTTTCGGTTGCGGTACTGGGCCTCCATGGCATGTGGGACGACCAATTCAACATGGGTGCAGTCGATGGCACCAATGCAACCCGGTATGCCGGCAAGTGCATGGAATCCCACTTTTGTGTTCGTAATTTCCTGCTCCGAGCGTGGTAGGGAGATGTAGTCGTCTGCGTGCTGCAGGAGGGCATCGAGCACTTGGAATAGTGTCCGTGAGAACAGTGGCTGTGATATGCCATGCAACTGTCCGACTGTGTGCTGGTAGGTGCCTGTGGCCAGGAAGTGGAGTACAGACACCACCTTCAGTAGGGGTGGGATTGCGGTTGGGCTATCTATCATGCTGACTAGGTCAGCCTGTGTCATGTCCACAATGGCGGCTATGGTGTCCTGGTCCAGACGGTAAAGGGTGTGGATCTGCTCATCAGTGAGGTTGAACGGATGTGCTCGGAGGCGTGGGATTGCGGGCTGCCTGCGTGGTGGTAGTGGCTGTGCTGCTGGGCCTTGCTGGCCCTGCCTTGGCCTCCTCCTCCTCCTGCGTCTCCTCCGTGCGGCTGGTTGTAGTTGTTGTTCGTCTTCTTCTTGGAGTCGGAGCACTTGCAGTGCTATCAGGTCCCCCAGGGCCAACATCGCGAGTCCTGCCGGTAGCATTTCGCTGTGGTTGTGGGAGGAGACTGGCTGTGCAATTTATGTGTTTTCAGGCTGTATGGCCTCCACCTGTGGTGATTGATTCCACCTGTGCAAACGGCTCTCCCCTTTGGCCGAGCACGTCCCGCGCACTACGCTGCAATTCGGGGATTGGTATCTTGCTATTGCAATCATGTATTTGTACCCGATGGGCGTGTAAGATTGGTTGATATGTTCATTCTGCTGTGGTCCCATTGTTTCCCATGCTATCTGTGCAGTCGCGAACGGACTTGTGAAGGGTCAGTGGAACGTAGTACTCGAGTAACGGTGGGCCCTCATGCATCACTGTACCGAGTTGCAACGACGGGCGGGGCGTCCCATTTGTGGGTGAAGGCAGTTGCCATTTTCACACACAGCCGCACTCGATGGAATAATTAGTGATTTCAAACGGCCAGAGATGCCTTTTCGACGTGATGTTGCAAATGAGGAATTCGAAGGGCGGCGCTTTCGGTTTCCAGCTAGCGGCGAGGAGATGCCCACAGGTCTGACTGCAAATATAACGTTCTATTGTTCTATGTCCTTGAGACAGGGCCCATGGCGAGGGAGCAATGATTGATATGAATAGTTTGGGATGCGCAATAGCTACGTGGGCGATGAGGCCGGCCATTCCCAAATACATGTTACTTCACAACACTGGATTTACGGGCTGGGGCACTGTGGATGTAGCAGGCTGCATTACGCACAGACTCAATGGACGTTTCTAATGTCATGTGAGTAATTATTCAGGCGTTTTGATCCCGGGATGAGGGAATGATGAATGGATGCATGGGCAGGTGATTTGGTGCAGAGTTTGCCATGTACAGGGCTTCTTGGGATCTATCCGCCTCCCCTACGCTATGTGATGCAGGGCTGCCATAGTGGGACCATCGTCTATCTGGCCTTGTTGAGCCCTCCCTGTCTCGACGCGCCCTCAGACACTTATGTCCATGCACGTTAACATTCCCATCTGATGGATTCTGTATTGGCAGACGCATGCACAGGTACACTCGTTCGTGATGGTGTTTACACCTAGGTATAGATGGTTATGAGTCGCAAGTGGCTTTGGGGTGTTGATGATCCTTTGGAGTGGGCTAGCATGCATATGGCTGTGGATTTCGTGTGCTCATTGAAGTGAGTTGTTCGAATGTAGTTCTGATGGCCATTCTGTTCTTGTTCTTTTCTTTTGGTTGACAGGTATCTCCTCCCCTTTTGCCACTGCCATCTGTATGCCACTCCTGCAGATGGATTTTACTCCCGACACCTGCTGCTTCGTGTTAATCGGTGGAGCAGCATTACGATCTTATGGGACGATCGCCAGTGGCCCACATGCCCTTACGCAGTACTGGTGGCTCGGAGCAACATTTCGGCCTTTCAGCTGGACTAGTGCCTCCCCATTGGGACGGCCCTGCGGTTGTGTGCGCTTCCTTTTTGCCTTTTCGTACGTGATTGTGGCTCTGTGTACCATGATGGGACAGGGCGTCACACAAGTAGTGGCTGGTCATTTCTTGCGGATGCAGCCCACAATGGTGAAATGTGTTTTGGAGTTCATGGCCTGATGGCTGTATGGGCTTGGTGATTTTGTTGTGCATTAAATTTCTATTCTGATTTGGGCCGTGTAGCGTTTTTCTTTGCAAGTGATGTGGCATGTGCCTATATGTGGGGCGATGTATTGTGAGGAGATCTGCATTGGGTTCCTGCTTCGGGGTTTAGTTGCGTGGTACTGTGCTGGGCGCGTTTGCCTACTGAGCCCGTGAGGTCAGGGATGGGGGCTGCCTATATGACAGTTTGGATGTTGTCATGCTCAGGGGCGGGGGATTGGGTTTTGTGTGACAGATGGCGGTCAGCCAGGTGGACTGGTGGAATGATGTGATTTTCGGAATGTTGCTGGTCACAGGTGCCTGTGTTTGCGTGCGTTTCGGGGGGGGGGGACTGTGGTCATGTCCATTGGGATGGCTTCTGTATTCGTGCCATCTGTGCCCTGCAGCTCCCATTGGCCCCTCTTGTGTTTCTTTTGTTCGTTGGCATGCATGGGTGCTTTGTACATTTCAATGGTTGCATTGTGACTTCATTGCACCTACAGGGAGTTGTACTTTGTGGGCAGGGAGCGGTGTACAGGCACTCAGTGGGGCCGTTTACGGTTGATTCGCGATGCCGTACTTCTCGCCATGGCGGAATGGTCCATTCCGCCATGCCTGATGGCGTTAGGTACATGTCCGCTAGGGTCGGAATTGGCGTACCGTTGCACCATGGTGGTGTTTGCGGTTTGGCATGGCGCGCGCGCGCGTGCTTAGTGCAGTTAGCGTTGGCGTTCACTACGGTGTCGCTAATGGCTTCGTACTTTGCGGTGACGGGTCATAGTCGCACCGAGCGCTATTCGATGGCGGTATTGCATTTCCGCCATCGTTTTCCCCTTTCCGCCAGGGTCGTAATGAGGGCCCATGTGTGAACCTCTGAGGAGTATGTTCAGCACCACTTAATCTATCACTTTATGCTGTTCTTCCTGATAACAACATATTAATTGTGAGAATGCAGCTGGTATCAAAGACTTGGATTAGTGGGACTTTGCTGCCTGTTTGTAACATTGTTTCAGTATGATTCCTTGCCCTGTCTGGACCTCCCCTTCCACTGAAATGCATGTGTCCCTTTGGGTAGAAGAGAACAGTGCATGGAGGGAAGAGGGTTCTCACTTGTGTCAAAGTCTCGTACTGTCATTGGTTTTTTGTCCTGCTGTTTGTTTTTGACTAATAAATTGATCACCAATCCACTGGAATAGTCAGGGATATGTTTTCCATGACCCAGCCAAGTCACTGCAGAACAGGGGCTGCATTTAAGATATGCACTTCTATTCCAGAACCCCATAATTATGTGTTTGCTGTCTTGGTAGCAAATACATGAGTTAGGGTATGGTGGATGGCATTTCAAATAAATATTGAAGCCTCAACCAATTGATATTGCACATGCCAGCCCTGTGGGCTCAGCTCAGCTGTGGAAGGGGCATGTGTATTCCCCCAGACAGGCTGTTGCCTGGGGGCTTCTGCTTTGTGTTTCTTTGTGAAGAGACTGCCACTCCACAGGAAGCTGTCCTGGTAACAGGAATCAAAGGGCACACCTATTCACAAAAGGAGTAGCCTCACACCAGGGTGTTGCATTCCAAAAGGCCTTTGATTCCATTGAGAAGGGAGGTGTGGTATAAGTGTAGACAGCGGGTGCTCCCTACAGCTTGAGGAAGGTTCCACCATCTTGCTTCTCTCTGCCGCCTTCTTTGCTTCCTATTCCCTTCACTTCCTGTACCACATTGTGCTTTGGCTGTGATGTCAGGAGGCAAAGTCCACTTGTTCCAAGGGTAGGAATTGGACCCTTAACGCAGGCTTGCTTTTGTACAGTCACCTGTAGATTTTTGCCTTTAAAAGAAGGGGTTGTCTCAAACTCCTTCTCAGATTCACTTTGAAACAAACACCTAAGGAAGAATCCAGATTACCTCTGTTGGGTGAAATGACTTTCTAGAGCCCTCCACTAGTCAGGTGAAGATTGGGAGTCTAAGGCAGAGGTTAGCTCTGTTCCCTACCCACCACCAGAGCGCACTGGGAGTGACTCTTGCTGCTGGAACAAGACATGCATCTCTACCAGCTGCCCAGGACCTATCACAGTGAAGAACTCCTGACTGTGTGGGCCAGCCTCCCTTGCTGGGAGCATGAGAACAAAGACTGAATTTGTCCCTAAAACCCCAGATTGCGGCTCACAGTATCCTGAAAGCCAAGTTAGCCAGGATCCCTCTTTTACATTGCATCAAACCTGCCAAATTGCAGTCAAACTGGGTTTTCTGCATCTTGAACCTCAGAACCTGCCGGTGCTGCCTTTGGCACTCGATTGATCACGGATCAGCATTGTTACCATTGATCTTTAATCTATACATCCAACCATTATTTGACATATTAAGAAAGTATGGATTAAGATTTCACTCTTACGCTGATGACAGCCAGATTTATGTGGAAACAGAGAATATAGAGGAGGCTTTTGAAAAGATCAACCAGTGCATGTAGGAAATTAGAATATGGATGGAATGCAATCAGCTACAGCTTAATGCAGCTAAAACCGAGGTAATTTTATTTAGAGCAGGGAGCAAGATGAGGGCTGTAAACAAAGCACAATCCCATGGATCCTGCGGGAAGAGATTCAGTTTTCAAGGAAAATTAAGACCCTCCGATGCACATGGCAGGAAAACCTAGGGAGCCAAGCCAGGTAGGGGCCAAAGTTAATGCTGTTTATCACCCCATATGTATGCTTAGGAATGTGCTCCCCTTTGTGGCAGCAGAAGACTACCCTGTGGTCGTAGGGGCGTTAACCAACTCCCACCTCGATTACTGCAACAGTATAATGGAAGGGATTCCAGCTAAACAGATGATGAGACTGCAAATGACCCAGAATGCGGCAGTCAGGCTAATTGTCCATCTAAGAAAAAGAGACCATGTCTCAGCCTCGCGTAGATCTCTCCATTCGCTGATCGTGGAGGATTGGGTGTAGTTTAAGATGGCCTCCTGCCTTATGCATAAATGCTTCTACAATCATGCACCAAAATATTTGAGTGCCAGGATCCACCACCTTCAGCTAACGAGAGATCTCAGCTCGGGAGAAAAAATGTTGTTGACTATACCCCGGACAAAACAGATCTCAAAAGGAGATAGGAGGTTTTTGGTTTTCGGTCCGAAGTTATGGAACCAACTACCATTGACTATCCATTCAGGTTCATCACTGGAAAGCTTTAGAAAAGCACTAAACACCTTTGTATTTAAGTGAACCTAAGTGATCTATATCACAGTCGCTATACTCTGATCAAGGCACAAATCATAGTTAACATCTGCACCCGAATGCAGTTTATTCTGTCTGGTGCGCGTAATAAATATCCAAACTCAAAAATCAAAATCAATTCTTCATCTCGCTGTGCTTGCAACTTCAAACCAGCTTGGCGCTGCACAGTGTCCTCACAGAGCCCATCACTTGCTTGGCTTGAATCAACTGCTCATTGCTTGGGCCAACTGCAACCGGTGGGATGTCACTCATCAATTCGAACCAGTGGTTACTGACTGACTCGACACAGCTCAACCTCAAACTGCTGCTTCATCAAACCGCACATCAGAGCAACCGGATCACTGCTTCGAATTGTCACCAACCCTCAACCTGAACCACTGGAGTGTCATGCATCAACCCTTGCCAGCAGTTACCACATGTCTGAAATCAGCTCAATCCCAAACAGATCCTTGTGAGCACTACACCCTGCATCTCTGAACGCCACCCTTGAGCCGCTCTGAGCGACTGCATTCAAACCAGCTCAGCATGCGCTTGATGCATGGGCTAACATCATCCACAGTACTGGAACTGAACCTGATCCACTCGCACTACTACTCGAAGCTTGGTTCAATTTGGTTAAACCACCAAAAGGGTAGTATTGACCTATGACTGCCCGCTGGTCCATTTTAGGCCCTAGAGATTGGTTAGGTCACGTGTGCACCTTTTGAATCAAAGACATATCCTTTAAAAAGAACAGTATGGTTATTTAATTGCCTTTCACCCCTGTATTCTTGCCCACAGTGTTTCATTCTCTCTTTTCTTGCATAATTTCTGTTCTTTCCACAGGAGTTTTTGCAGATGGCATGTTTGATATATATATTTATATATATATCACATACATCATTACAAAGCCTGCAGTAGCGGCCGTGTAGTTATGGTAGCTCAACCCATAGGAAGAGCACTTTTTGGGCGGCTTATAACTTTGCCCCTGTGATGCTGGAAATGCATCAGAGGGACAGGGCCTCTGAATCCTTGTCCTTTTCTGCCTTTTATCGTGTGTTCTGTTATGTTTTCTGCCCAGGAGTCCATTTGGGACTCCTGGCAGTGCAGCTCTCTCTTTTGGTTTGGTGAACAGACCCATGGGATACCCTTATGGCACCCATGGGTAGGGGTACAACCCTGTGCCCCTAGTGTATGTTTTTTTGGCACCTGTGGGTGGCCCACAGAGCAGGGTATGGGCTGGTGGCAGCTCCATGCTGAATTAGACAGGTGCTCTGGGCGTCCTCCATTTTGGGATACCCAGGCCCTGCCATTGGGATCAGTTGATTCCTGATAGAAAACAAGATGGCCCCTGTGGCCTCTTGCTTTCTATTGCCTGTTGTCTTGTTTTTCCCAAAGTCCTGGGAAGCCCTGACTCTGTCCCTTCCCCCTGACTGGCTGTTGGGTGGAAGTTCCATATATGGTGTTGTTGTGAAGGCCCAGCTAGACTGACTGGAGCCTTCCCTTTGACTGTATGTTGTGGGTACCTCCTGTGGGTGGGACCTGGGTGAATGGAGTGTGTGACCAATATACACTTCTTGTTGTGGTTGTCTGGTTTCTGGCATGTGAGACAAAGACTGAGACAGCCCTGCCCGAAACTGGCCTGAATGCAGTGTGTAGTGTTGAATGGCTGGGTACTTGTCCCAATCCACATTCCTTGTTGTGAGTGTCTGAAAGGGAGGAGTGTGGCCTGAATGCACTGTGTGCCTGATTGGCTGACTGACTGCATGAATGCCCTTCTGTGTGATTGGCTGCTGTGTGTGTGCCAGCAGTGTGGATGAGAGACAGGATAGTATATCTGGGGACCTCTCACCACTGGAAATTGTTCAGAAGCATTCAGAAGCTGAGTCTCCACTCAAGAGTAACTGGATTTGCTGATCCTCGACGTCCAGCTGGAAGAAGAAGACTTGCTGTGGCATTTGCTTCGACGGAACTGAAGGTTGTCGAAATCGTCGAGGACTGACCCGAGAGAGGACCTGGCTAGGCGCCCTCTTCCCGTGCTCCGAGGGACCATCGAGCACCGCTGAATCTTCGCCGAAGCGCCCTGGAAGTCAGACCCTCGAAAGGCTGCCGACCCGAGACGGGACCGCCGAGGAGATCGAAGTGAAGCACCCGGACATCGACGCTGTCGAAGTCCATTGCCGTCGACCAGGGTTCGCAGGTCTGTGTAACCGCTGGAGGCCCGTCGAAGTTGTGTTGCCCCGCCGTGGGAACCACTTGACGCCGTGCCGCCGACGACCGGAGCCGTCCGCTCCTTGCCTAAGAACATTTGCCTTGAAGGACTCCCTCGTCCGCATCGTCGGCCGCTTTGTCCCGCCGGAGAAAGTCGAGGACGACCAACGCGCCGAGGAGAATCCGCCGGGGGGTTTCCCGCCACCTCACGACCCCAAAGACTCGAGCGACTCGACGCCCTTGCTGGGCCACCGTCACCCACAATCTTTGCGGTCCAGAACTAGTGTCGCCGAGGTGCCCCGCACGCCTCTTCCTCGCAGGACGCCGACATCTCGACGCCGACGAGCACCGCTCGGATCGAAGCCTGCCGCCTCATCGACGCCGTTCTACCTTGTTTGTTGTCGGACGTTCGACGCCCCGTGTCTCCCGCTTGAAAGGGAAGGCATTCAAGAAGGGCCGTCGATTCCCCGACACCGAACACCGAGTTCCTCGACGCTTCTCGACGCCTCTCGACGATCCGTGACTCCTGCTTTAAAGGGGGTCATTCAAGAAGGATCTGTCGACGCCTCTTCGAAGAACTCGACTCCACCAGGTACATTGGGGGGGTAAAAACATTATAGGAGAGAAATAGACTATTGAACAATATATGGACTGGGCTGGTGTTATATCTCTTTATTTTACAGGTTGCCCAGGTGGGGGGATCTCCACACAGAACTGTGTCCAGTGGTAGGGGCCAGTATTCTGCCTATTGTTTCAACCCTCTGTTATCTCTCCTCTCTCTATTGCTGGTTTCCTTCTTATTGATCTGTGTGCCATTTTAACAGTATTGTGAATGCACTTTAATGAGGTCTAATATTAGTGGTACCACTTTAGAATTGTAGATATTTACCATTGCTGATTTTCCTGAGCACAAAGTGCGTTATTGTGATAAGTGTACATAACCCTTGAATATTAATTATATAAAGACTGTGTTTTCAGTAATACAGTGTGTGGACATTCCTTTGTGGGGGCTTGGGGATACACTGTACTTAAGAACCAGCCTGCATCACCTCCTGAGAAGCTAAGCCTTGATTGCTCGTCCATCGTTACCATATTAGAGAATCTTGGCTGGGGTCCTCTGTGCCTCCCCTCTACCATATAGAGAGCGGAAGTACAGACCCCCCTACCAGTCTTTACAGCTGGTGGCAGCGGTGGGATGCTTATGGTTTTAAGACTCAGTGTATAACCGTGCCACTTACAAAATATCCGCACTTTTGTTAGATTAAGGTTCGGGTGTGTTCCAAATAACTGCATTACAAGCAATGGAGTCCATTGCAAATGGTAAATTGACTCGGATGAGCTTAGAGGCTCTCCAGAGTGCTTGTGAAGCCAGGGAGTTAGACTTTGTGGATAAGTCTAGGGCTGAGCTGATAGCTGCCCTGGTGGATTACCAGACTGATGGTGAAACTCTTGAGGAAGGGGGGGATGCAACCAGTGAGGACTCTGCCCCTGGGGTTGTCGCTGAATCTGTTTCTGGGAATGCCACCATTCCTGCTGCCTCTGTTCCAAACCCCAGCAATTCCATGGAACTTGAGTTATTAAGGATGAAGTTAGCCTTTGAATATCGCAAGTTGGAAATAGAAGCTGAGCTTAAGAAAGAGGAGCTGGCACAGCAAGTGGAACTCAAGAATAGGGATCTTGCGCTCAAAGAAAAGGACACTGAATGTCAGAGAATCCAGTTAGAGAAAGCTCGAGTGGAGACTTCAGCTAGACCAATTGAGAGTGGCAGGTCCCCAGCCACCAAGTTTATGAAAGATTTGGTTGGTGTGTTTGTGGAGGGTTCAGATATCCTCCAATGGATTGAAGCGTTTGAAATGGCTTGTGCAATTCATGATGTAGATAAAAGAGATTGGGCTAAGTGTTTGTTAAGCAGAGTGCCTCAAACTGGGTATGACTGTATTCTGAAGCTGAGTGTGGAAGAAAGGGGTCAGTATGAGTGTATGAAGTCTGCTTTGATTGCCAAGTTTGGCAAGACACCTGCCCAATACCTTAAAAGGTTCAGGGAATTTAAGAAAAGAGAGAATGTGTCTTGGGTTGACTGGGTGAGTACTGCGCACATGAACATGATGGGGTGGATTGATGGATACAAGGTGAAAACTTTTGTTGAGTTGTCCCACCTCTTGTTTTTTGAGCATTTTTCTGAAGCCTGTTCACCAGAGCTGCGTCAGTATGTGGCTGACCAGAACATTTTGGACCCCTTTAAGCTGGCTAGGTTGGCTGACAAGTGGGTCTCCCATCGGGTGTCCCCTAAGGACCCCAGTGGGAAGGACAAGGACAAAGAAAAGGGGGCCTCTCAGAAAGCTGAGGAGTCCCAAAAGCAGTCACAGTCGGGTAAACCAAAACCTTCCTCTCCTAAGACCCAAAAATCTAGTGGGGATAAGTCCTCTGTGGGTGGGAATAAGAGTAGTGGTCCACCTGCTGCAAAGCAGGTTCCCAGTGGTTCCAGTACCGTACCCCGCACTCCTGGCACTTGTTGGGACTGTGGGGCTCTGGATCACAAAAGGGGTGACCCCAAGTGTAAAGGTAAGGCACTTGGAGTACAGGCTGTCAGCCTGACCTACCCTTACCCCGTGTCTGAGGTGGAGGCCACTGTCCTCCCCTCCTCTACCGGAATCACCTTTGGTGCTCCGGTAGAGATTTCCTTAGTGTCCCTTGGGGCCTGGGACCAGTACGCAGAAGTACTGGCGACTATCCCACAGAACACCCGTAGGTTTTTGAGAAGTGTCCTCTTGAATGGCCAGCCTTCTACTGGTTTGAGAGACACTGGGGCAAGCATGACAGTGGTGGACAGGACCATGCTCAAGCCAGAGGACTATGAAGGTGCTCCTCTGCAAACCACCAGATTAGCTGGTGGGCCTCCCAAATTATCACCTGTAGCCTTAGTCACACTCATGATTGGAGACAAGACAGCAAAGCTTCCTGTCCTGGTTCAGGACAATGTCCCTGCTAACATTCTGTTAGGTAATGATCTAGTGGAGTTGGGGTTGATCTCGGATGGTCTTCCCCTGACTGCTGCTGCGGTCACTAGGTCACAGGTGACACCGGGTCTGGCTGTGAGTCAGGTACCCGAGCCAAAGGCGAGGCCTAAGGCAAGAAGAAGGAAGACCAAGAAGGCCACCTCTGTGGAGGGAACACCTTCTCTTCCTGCTGTTCCGACAGCACCCATTGGGATCCATACTCCGGACGGGCTGGGTCCAGTGGAAAACCCAAACTCAACTCCTGTGGGAGAAGAGACAGAAGACTCTCCTGTGGGAGAGGTTCTCAACCCAGAGGAGCACCCCGACCTTCAATGCTTGTTAGCTGAAGGGGGACCCTCCCGGGCAGACTTCTGTAAAGGACAGAGAGAGTGCCACTCTCTCGAGGGTCTGAGGAAACAGGCCCTGTCCCAGGCACAAGGTGAAGTGCCTAGGACATTCAAGGTTTATTGGGAGGGTGAGCTCCTTGTTAGTGAGCCCACTAAGCCTGAACCTGGTGCCCGCAAGAGGTTGGTGGTACCCCAGGTTTACAGGCCCTTCCTACTGCAGTTGGCGCATGAGGTGCCCTTGGCTGGTCATCTTGGGACTAAGAAGACTAAGCAGAGGCTCTCTGCCCATTTCTACTGGCCAAGGATGGGGGTAGAAGTGGAGTCCCACTGCAGGACCTGCCCCACTTGTCAGTTGTCTGGCAAGACTGGAGGCAGGATCATTGCCCCACTGCAGCCATTACCAGTGGTTGGCACACCATTTGAGAGGGTGGGCATCGACATCGTCGGTCCCCTTGACCCTCCCACTTCAGGTGGACATCGGTTCATCCTGGTCTTGGTAGATCATGCCACCAGGTACCCTGAGGCAATACCCCTTCGGACTGTTACTGCCAAGGTGGTTGCCAGGGCTCTCCTGGGCATTTTCACCCGTGTTGGATTCCCCAAGGAGGTTGTCTCTGACAGAGGATCCAACTTCATGTCTAGTTACATGAAAACCATGTGGAAAGAGTGCGGGGTAACCTACAAGTTCTCCACCTCTTACCACCCCCAGACCAATGGTCTGGTTGAGAGATTTAACAAAACTCTCAAGGGCATGCTAGGTGCTTTGGAAGAGCCCCTAAGGAGGAAATGGGATCTCCTCCTGCCATGCCTGCTGTTTGCTTACAGGGAGGTACCTCAAGAGGGTGTTGGTTTCAGCCCCTTTGAGTTACTCTTTGGACATCCCGTGAGGGGGCCCCTCGCCTTGATCCGAGAAGGCTTGGAAGCCACCCCTCCAGGTCCCGCCAAGCAAGTGGGGGACTATGTGTTAGGCCTCAGGCGGAGGATGACACAAATGATGGGTCAGGCAACAGCAAATCTCAAGGCCAGCCAGGAATTGAACAAGTACTGGCATGACCTTAAAGCTTCGCAAGTGGATTGGACTCCGGGACAGGAAATCCTTGTGATGGAGCCTACCAAGCCTAGAGCTTTGGCAGACAAGTGGACTGGACCCTCCAGGATCATCTCCAAGATGGGCGAAGTCAATTATCTGGTTGACATGGGAGCCTCTGGGGTAGCCCCCCAGGTATTCCATGTCAACAGGCTCAAGCCTTTCCACAGACGAGCGGAGGTCTCATGTCTCTTGCTAGCTTCAGGGCAAGAAGAGGATGAGAGTGAGCCCCTTCCTGATTTGCTGCATAGCAACCCTCAGGATGGCTCAGTGGAGGGAGTACAACTCTCTCCCGATTTGACAACGGAGCAGCAGAGGGCCTGCAGGGCTTTGCTCCAGCAGTATGCCTCTCTGTTTTCACTGACACCGGGCCTTACACCGTGGTGTAAGCACGAAATTGACACTGGTGACAGCGTGCCTGTCAAGAGCAGGAGCTATCGTATGTCAGATACCGTCAAAAACCACATCCAGGCTGAGGTCGCCAAGATGTTGGATCTGGGTGTTATTGAACCCTCAACCAGTCCCTGGTCCAGTCCAGTGGTCCTTGTCCCCAAGGCAAGTTCCCAGGCGGGTACCAAGGATTGGAGGTTCTGTGTGGACTACCGAGGAGTCAATGCCGTCACCAAAACTGACGCGCACCCATTGCCCAGGGCTGATGAGCTCGTGGACACCATAGGTGCTGCCAAATTTGTGAGCACCTTTGACCTTACCTCAGGCTATTGGCAAATAGCTCTGACGGACCATGCCAAGGAAAAGACGGCCTTCTCAACACCTGAGGGACTCTACCAGTTTAGGGTCATGCCCTTTGGGTTGAAGAATGCCCCTGCCACCTTCCAGAGATTGGTCAACCATGCGCTCAGTGGGCTGGAAGCCTTTTGTGTGGCTTACTTAGACGACATTGCCGTCTACAGTTCCACCTGGGAAGAGCATTTGACACATCTGGATAGGGTGTTGCAGGCCTTGAAAAGGGCTAACCTCACTATCAAGGCCACCAAGTGCCAGATAGCTCAGGGGAAAGTTACCTATCTTGGTCATGAGGTAGGAGGGGGTCAAATCCAACCTCTCTCCAGTAAAGTACAGGACGTACAGAACTGGGAGACTCCCACTACTCAAACCCAGGTGAGAGCCTTTTTGGGCCTCACTGGGTACTATCGCAATTTCATGGCAGACTATGGAACCATAGCTGCACCCCTGACAGTTCTAACTTCGCCCAAACAACCTAGGAAGGTTAATTGGACTGAAGACTGTCAGAGGGCCTTTGATGGCTTGAAAGAAAGTCTGTGTAGGGCACCTGTGTTGTGTGCGCCTGACTACAGCCGACCCTTTATCGTCCAGACGGATGCCTGCGACACCGGAATTGGAGCTGTCTTGTCCCAGTTAGATGACAAAGGGAGAGAACACCCTATCATATTCATCAGTAGACAACTCAAGGGTAGAGAACTTAGGTGGGCTACTGTTGAAAAGGAGTGTTTTAGCATAGTTTGGAGCCTTAGGCGTTTTAGGCCCTACCTTACGGGGTCTACCTTCAAGGTCCAAACAGATCATAAGCCCCTGAAGTGGCTTATGCAGATGAAGGGTGAGAACCCGAAATTGCTCAGGTGGTCCATTAGCCTGCAAGGGCTAGACTTCACCATAGAGCACAGACCAGGGAAGAGTCACGATAATGCGGATGGCCTTTCCAGAAGGTATGTTGACCGTCTGGATGAGGGTGTCTATCCCGTGGGAGATTAGACACCCTCCACCTCAGTCTGGGGGGGGCGACTGTGATGCTGGAAATGCATCAGAGGGACAGGGCCTCTGAATCCTTGTCCTTTTCTGCCTTTTATCGTGTGTTCTGTTATGTTTTCTGCCCAGGAGTCCATTTGGGACTCCTGGCAGTGCAGCTCTCTCTTTTGGTTTGGTGAACAGACCCATGGGATACCCTTATGGCACCCATGGGTAGGGGTACAACCCTGTGCCCCTAGTGTATGTTTTTTTGGCACCTGTGGGTGGCCCACAGAGCAGGGTATGGGCTGGTGGCAGCTCCATGCTGAATTAGACAGGTGCTCTGGGCGTCCTCCATTTTGGGATACCCAGGCCCTGCCATTGGGATCAGTTGATTCCTGATAGAAAACAAGATGGCCCCTGTGGCCTCTTGCTTTCTATTGCCTGTTGTCTTGTTTTTCCCAAAGTCCTGGGAAGCCCTGACTCTGTCCCTTCCCCCTGACTGGCTGTTGGGTGGAAGTTCCATATATGGTGTTGTTGTGAAGGCCCAGCTAGACTGACTGGAGCCTTCCCTTTGACTGTATGTTGTGGGTACCTCCTGTGGGTGGGACCTGGGTGAATGGAGTGTGTGACCAATATACACTTCTTGTTGTGGTTGTCTGGTTTCTGGCATGTGAGACAAAGACTGAGACAGCCCTGCCCGAAACTGGCCTGAATGCAGTGTGTAGTGTTGAATGGCTGGGTACTTGTCCCAATCCACATTCCTTGTTGTGAGTGTCTGAAAGGGAGGAGTGTGGCCTGAATGCACTGTGTGCCTGATTGGCTGACTGACTGCATGAATGCCCTTCTGTGTGATTGGCTGCTGTGTGTGTGCCAGCAGTGTGGATGAGAGACAGGATAGTATATCTGGGGACCTCTCACCACTGGAAATTGTTCAGAAGCATTCAGAAGCTGAGTCTCCACTCAAGAGTAACTGGATTTGCTGATCCTCGACGTCCAGCTGGAAGAAGAAGACTTGCTGTGGCATTTGCTTCGACGGAACTGAAGGTTGTCGAAATCGTCGAGGACTGACCCGAGAGAGGACCTGGCTAGGCGCCCTCTTCCCGTGCTCCGAGGGACCATCGAGCACCGCTGAATCTTCGCCGAAGCGCCCTGGAAGTCAGACCCTCGAAAGGCTGCCGACCCGAGACGGGACCGCCGAGGAGATCGAAGTGAAGCACCCGGACATCGACGCTGTCGAAGTCCATTGCCGTCGACCAGGGTTCGCAGGTCTGTGTAACCGCTGGAGGCCCGTCGAAGTTGTGTTGCCCCGCCGTGGGAACCACTTGACGCCGTGCCGCCGACGACCGGAGCCGTCCGCTCCTTGCCTAAGAACATTTGCCTTGAAGGACTCCCTCGTCCGCATCGTCGGCCGCTTTGTCCCGCCGGAGAAAGTCGAGGACGACCAACGCGCCGAGGAGAATCCGCCGGGGGGTTTCCCGCCACCTCACGACCCCAAAGACTCGAGCGACTCGACGCCCTTGCTGGGCCACCGTCACCCACAATCTTTGCGGTCCAGAACTAGTGTCGCCGAGGTGCCCCGCACGCCTCTTCCTCGCAGGACGCCGACATCTCGACGCCGACGAGCACCGCTCGGATCGAAGCCTGCCGCCTCATCGACGCCGTTCTACCTTGTTTGTTGTCGGACGTTCGACGCCCCGTGTCTCCCGCTTGAAAGGGAAGGCATTCAAGAAGGGCCGTCGATTCCCCGACACCGAACACCGAGTTCCTCGACGCTTCTCGACGCCTCTCGACGATCCGTGACTCCTGCTTTAAAGGGGGTCATTCAAGAAGGATCTGTCGACGCCTCTTCGAAGAACTCGACTCCACCAGGTACATTGGGGGGGTAAAAACATTATAGGAGAGAAATAGACTATTGAACAATATATGGACTGGGCTGGTGTTATATCTCTTTATTTTACAGGTTGCCCAGGTGGGGGGATCTCCACACAGAACTGTGTCCAGTGGTAGGGGCCAGTATTCTGCCTATTGTTTCAACCCTCTGTTATCTCTCCTCTCTCTATTGCTGGTTTCCTTCTTATTGATCTGTGTGCCATTTTAACAGTATTGTGAATGCACTTTAATGAGGTCTAATATTAGTGGTACCACTTTAGAATTGTAGATATTTACCATTGCTGATTTTCCTGAGCACAAAGTGCGTTATTGTGATAAGTGTACATAACCCTTGAATATTAATTATATAAAGACTGTGTTTTCAGTAATACAGTGTGTGGACATTCCTTTGTGGGGGCTTGGGGATACACTGTACTTAAGAACCAGCCTGCATCACCTCCTGAGAAGCTAAGCCTTGATTGCTCGTCCATCGTTACCATATTAGAGAATCTTGGCTGGGGTCCTCTGTGCCTCCCCTCTACCATATAGAGAGCGGAAGTACAGACCCCCCTACCAGTCTTTACAGCCCCCATGGACGAATCCTCACCAAACATTGCAAAAAATAGTATATGGACGCCTCAAATTTATTCTGCAAAGTCTGGTGAGGTTTCATCCAGGGGGGCAAAGTTCTAAGCAGGGTCCCCAAATGTGTGCTCATAGATGCAATGGAAAAAAATGTTGTTCACGCCTACAGCCCAAACCGCTGGACAGATTTTCTCCAAATTGGGACAAGGAGCAGCGGCTTGGTCCCTAAAGCGTGCTTTTATAAATTTGGAGTAAATCCATCGAGTAGTTTTTTTAAAAAATGGCCAAAAGTAAGTCAAACTAAATTAGTGATATCTGGGTTTGGTCCGCGGACTCACTTCCCTATTCAGTCCGCAGAAACCCAGATTGGATGGTGCAAAACGTGAGCTGCGTCAGATATTTTGATGTGAGCAGACAACGCAGAAAAACATATTAAAAAACACAACATTGCACTTGTCAAACTAATGAAACCATTTCTGGGGAGATGAGGGATGATGACGGGGGATATAGCCATAAATAGCAACAAAACTGATGTTTTCTTCTATGCAGTCTGCAAACATCTCAGATGTTTCGGGGTCATCCATACATATTTTTGCATTACAGGGTTGGTGAAAAGCAGTTTTTGGATGGCTTATACCTTTAGTGCCAGTCAATTAAACTGTGTGACATTCTGTGATATCATTGACTTTGAATGCTTCTACAAAGTTTGGTGCTGTTTTGCCAAGAGGGAACAAAATTAGAGGGAGGTCCCAAAATATTTGAAAGACTTATACATTTGGTGGTGTTAAACGAAGGTGCACAAAAGTTTGCAAAAAGATTTAAGACCCAGATTTCAATGCTTTAGCAAAGGTTGGTGAGATTTTGTCAAGAGGGGGCAACATTAAAAGGGGGGCTAAAAAAATGTTAGATGGCTTATAACGTTGTTGCCATTTGATGAATGTGCACAACATATTAAGAAAGATTAAACACCCAACCTTGAATGTTTCTGCAAAATCTGAATGGATTTTCACAAGTGGGGGCTATGTTATATGACTATTTTATGTACGTACATTTTGAAACATTTCAAAAAATAAAATGGATGGATTTGCAGCAAACCCGTGCAAGGAGCACTGGCAAGGATGTGAAAGTATGGTTTTGCAAATGTGTCAGTGTTTTATCTTTTATCTTTTGAAAAATGTCACAATGTAGGTACAAAACATAGTTATATACCTTTGGTGACTAAGGTACAGCTTTTGGCCATGGGCAGTGCACAGATTGAGTCATGGCCAAAGGCCAGCACCCAGGACCTCAAAGATGACATCACAAATATCATTGATGACATCACTGATGACATCACTGATGAAATTAATTTTGATGAAAAGCTCCTACAAGGTGTTGCGTATAATGTCGGTAACACAATGCCAGGGGTGAACGGGAGACCTATCATCTAAACAAAGCATTATATTGGGGCGTTGTTATTAATACATGAATGTAATCATACATACACATAGGCAATGGCTGCAGCATTCTCAAAGGTGACCTGCGCACATAAGTGTTGGGAGTGTACTGTCGACACTAATGCATTATAGGCTCAGAGCACCCATGTGGGCACTTGGGTGTATTGCACAGTGACAGGCCTCGTAAGTGCCTGCCACTGTGAAATGTGAAAAAAACATCCTTTCTCGCCTTGTTTGAAGAATAGAAAAGCAGTGGGAGAGCAGTGGTTCAGAGCACTGCTCTCCCACTTCAAAGAAAATATATGAAAGGTTCACAAATGAACCTATCGTGCATTGGGCCTTCCCCAGGTGCACAGGAAGGTATTTCATTTTTGCACATTTTAATGCACATCCCCTTTGTGGATTTGGGATGTGCATTGAAATGTATAAAAACGCCCCCTTATTTTTTCAAATGAGCAAAGGGAGTGAAAAAGGATATCTGAATATTGTGGCGAATCCCAGGGTATGTGGGGAGACCCTTTCCATGAGGCCACTACCCGATAGTGCTCCTGGGGGTGGTACTCAGCGGGAGGATCTCATGGGGAGGGAAACTCTCTATGGGACCATTGTATTTATTTATTTATTTTATTTCTTGTTATGCCCGACATGCCCATATGCCTCAGGGGACACACATAACAGAGACAAACAAACAAACAAGAACCGGAACCAGAACCAGGAATACAGGCAGCTCAGGTAAGTCCAAAATCTTTAACCACTTTCTTTACAGAACAGGTACGTTTTTACTGTTTTCTTGAAACCTGTCAAGGAGTCGATAGTTCTTATTGTTAATGGAAGTGCATTCTATTCTCTAGGGGCCAGTGCTGGGAAGCTGCTTCCACCCAATTTGGTCAATTTAAATCAAGGCTCTTTAAATGTATGATTATCGCTGGAGTGAAGAAGTCGAGCTGGATGATCGATGATCAGTTGTTTCAGCATATACGGAGGGTCAGCAGATGACCATCATTTATAGGCAACTGTCATCGGAGAACGTGGTATATACATCCTCCACTACTGTCCCCTTACCCTACTCAGTCACCTGTGCTTTCCCACACTCGAATATATTTGTATAGAGTAGAAAACCTCATCCACTTAGGATGTACTGACACGAGGGAGATTAAGAGTTACCCAGATGGAGTACATAGAAATACTGGGACGAAGAAGAACTATCAAGTAGGAAAGATTCTACTGCAGAACCATCAGACGTGGTCCAATCAATACAAACACTATGCTAATATAAAAAGGGAAGAAGGACTATGCAGTTTGTCTAACCTGCCCTGTAGGAGCAGCGAGAGCAAGTCAGGAGAGAAGCGGCGAGTCCGAGACACCGAGAAAGGAGGCAGCTGGTGTGGAGCAGAGCCAGGGGTAGAAAACTGCCCGCCGAACACCAAACATCAAGTCCTTGGCATCTGGTCAGTGTGGAAGACCGGGACCACAAAGACCAGTGAAGGGATTCCACTGCAGAACCACTGCAGCACCGATCCAGAGGAGGAGGGAAGGAGAGGATCTGTGACGGTCCACAGCCATCAAGGGAAGCTGTCAACCTGCAGAGAGAGAGAGAAACCAGGTACGCAGGTTACGGGAAAGCGGTGAGGGCTGGGGAGAAGCTCAGTAAAAGACCTAAGGGGAAGCTGAAACCCACAGGCAAGAGTCTGGGACCCATACCAAGGTGGGGGAAGCTCCACAAAAGTCATACAGAAGGGTCTGGGTCCCATATGGAGTTGGGAGGACCTGGGAAACACATGGTCAAGGTTCTTGGACTCATATCAAGTCGGAAAGATCCTAAGAAGCATGCAAGCAAGGGTCTGGGACACACACTGTGTTATGTGAACTTTGAGGAAGAAGTAGGAAGGGGCAGAGACTTTGTTTGTCAAATGTGAAAGAACACTTGGAACTTTAATCTCCATTGATAAGTCTGGCAGGTTAGTGAACCAGACTTGTCACTTGATAAATAAAGCTGAAAGAGATCAGGGGAAGGGAGAAAATCCCCCTGAAACTAACAAGTCTGGTAGGACAGTGAACCAGATGTGTTGCTACATCGACAAACTTGAGAAAGGGGAAGGCAGACAATTCTCCCAGCAATATTTTGTTTTGTACCAGCTTGGAGTAGCTGAAGACTGTTGGGTGGATCGAGGGAAAGTCCCCTAATAGTGTAAACTGGAAAAAGAATTGAAGAGCCACACTGGAAACCTTACAGAGAACTTTTGTGATAACACCAGGAGAAGGACTTTTGTTGTTTTGTTAACTCCTCCTCACAAATAAGTGAGGATCAAGCCATTGTCCAGAAGGAGGGAGTCATCCTTCTGGCTCAAGAAGTTACCTAGTTTTCTGTAGTTTAACTTAAGAGTTTAAGGGACGGAAATAGGTTTAGACACAGGAGGGTGGACTCTGAACTTTATTTGACATCCTGACAGAACCCTTAGTACTTTGTTGAGGCAGGGCAACCCCACTTAGCTGTAGGGCAAGATAGGTTTTTCTTTGCTTTGTTTTAATTAAAGGTCTTTGCCAACAACTATGCCACCACTGTGTCAGACCTGTTCTTCTGCACCCTTAGAATATGCACATCTAAGATGGACACATTCAGAGGACCTTTGTTAATTTGGGTGCACATTTTTGTGGTGCAAGTGATGAGATGCGCTAGCGCATTTTATCACGTGTACCCAAAAATGTTTTGAGAAGCTAGCCCAGTGTGTGTAGTACAGTGAACAAAGAACGTTTTACAGGATTTACTGATCAGAACAAACAGTACTTGTGAACAACATGCAGACAGGGGGTTTAGAACATCAGCAGCAGGTTACTAATCATCAAAGGTCATTACTTTTTACCTGGCATATAGTTATGCGTGAAATAGGTGCATGGTCTCAAACCATCAATCTTGGGTCCGATAATATCCCCATTGTTGAAACCATCATGGTTTTTGTGAAAATTCCAAAGACTTTGCCCTTCTCCCTATGGGGGAGACACTCCCTTTGGGACTAGGGAGGTGAGCATGCCACGCAACACCCTCTCTAAAGGGCAGGGCCAATGGGAACCCACTGGAGGTGACCTCTTTCTGGGAACAAGGAATGTCCAAAGCAGGATATCACTGCGCCTTTCCTTTGCCAAGTCTAACATGTATATTGGTTACACGAGAAGTGAGCAGGGCAATTATGTGCAGGAACCCTTTAATGTGAAAGGCTCTGTTTCTGACCTGTCTTTTTCATCTCCTTCTTGTGGAAACCAGCACCAATCAAGTTTCTTCTTCTGTTCCAGAGAGGAACTAAAAGACAGCCAAAAATCTGGAAAAAGAGAGAGCATCTGCTGTAGAGCGAAAAACAGGCTTGCGAAAACATGCAGAGGAGGAGCCGGGTACAAAGTAAACACCATTGTGGATGGATCCAGAGACAGTGCAGAGACACTGTAGCTTTGACGAAGGTGGAACCACGAGCCAAAGAAGGGCATGTGAGACAGGAAGTGCCACCACCACTGCAGTCGAGAAGTACCAACTTTCTGGAACACAGACGCCAAAGGTCCCTGCACGGTGAGACCTCTTTGAGCGCTGTTACTGGAAGGGCCAGAAGGCCCATAACCTGTGAGGGGTCCACCGAGAGCATACCTCAGGATAGGGGCATGAAACCAAACAAGCTAAGGGCATAGAAACCCATATCCCACAAGAGGAATACTGAGAGAATACCCCAGGACGGAGTGAACAAAACCAAACAAACGGGCCAGAGAAGCATGTAGCCTGCGAGGAGCCAACCAAGACCATACCCCAGGATGGGGTGAATGTAACCAAACAACCAACTGGACCAGAGCAGCCCAGAGCCCACTCAGGGCTAAGAAAATGAGAGGTAAAGAAACAGAGAATCTGACATAGGAAGCCCAATGCCTACCTACGGTCACCAGAAGTAAGAGTCCAGAGGGGGCGCTGCTTCACACGCAATCAAGATGGCCGCCTAGTTGCGAGGCTCGGCTGACCGTGACCACACAGTTGCAGATTAATCATCCTTGGAGCAAGCAGATTGCCATTTTGCTGGTGTCGGCCCTGTACCGCTGATGCAGAGTCTGTGGCTCCCACCTGGAGAGCTGCTGGCTGCCCCGTTGGGCGCCTTGTACCTTTGAAAACCCGATGCTGGCATTAGACTCCATTGGGTGTTCCCCCCCTCTGTTGAGGGCCCCCCAATGCTAAAACCTTGCTCCTGTCTTCTTCCCTGGGTGGTCGCGGTCCTGGAGCTCCAGTGCTCCTTGAGGCTTACTATGATCACTGGGGGCTTGGTGGCAGTCCCGGCCCCGGCTCTCCCTGGCTTCATCTAGAGCCCATTGCTGCAGCGTGACCTGTGGCCAGCCTTATCCATACTGCAGCCTCTGTTTGTCTGTGTTGAAGCTCGTCTGGCAGACCCTACATGCACTGTCTGATCCGCATGCAACACTGGTGAGTGTGGAGTGAAGCGTCTCCCTGAACCTCATGTGTCCTGCTCCTGGGGCCTCGGCACCCCGCTCAACCCTGCAACCCTGATAGCCCTGCGGCCTGGATTGGTCTCCTGGGCTGCCCCAGTACCCCTTTCCTAACGTGTGCTGGTGGGCCCTGCTGGTACAGTCAGATGGGGATCTGTGACCTGGACTGGGCGCTCTGGCCTGCTGCGCTCCCATACTAGCAGCAGACTCGCTCGCTAGTTTGAGCCTACAGATGATCATTGCAGTGGGGGTGCGGTTGCCCGTGCCTTCCTCCTAGCCCAACAGTTGGGGCCTACCTACTTGGGGCCCGGCCCTGACCCCGGATAACCTCCTGGTGTGGTGGGAACCAGCCCCTGGGTCTTGTCTGCTTTCTTCTGGGGGTGTGTGTTCCTCAGCCCCCCTTGCCAGCCCCAATACTGCTGAACGGCCCCGGGCCTCTTTAGGTACTCATCACTTCACTTAGAGGATTGATCCCTGTGGCGGGGCTGCTCTTCCCTATTGCTGCCATGGTCCAGAGTGCACTTTTCGTTGCTACCGTGCTGTGGTGCGGTCCCCCCCGCCGGTGCACCTGGCCTGGCTGTGTGTGGGGTCACAAGTGGATTCAGCCTTGCTGGTGTTGTCTGTTGCTCCTTGGAAAGGCCTGCCCCTGGCCCAACACACTCAATTCACAAATCCTGCTACAGCTCATCGGACATTAACAGCCATCACCATTGAAGGACAGCCGGTGAGGAGACCTGAAAGTGGTGCTTAGCGCACCAGGACAACCCTTTCCCATACCTCCCATGGTGTCCAGGGGTGAGGCCTTCTGATCCCCTTCCTTCTGTCGGTATCACTGCCCTTGAGGGATCGCACTGCATAGCCGTGTGTAATACAACTGTCCTTCCTGTCTCTATGGTGTGCAGTGTCTGTCCCTGTCATATAAGATACTCCTGTTTCTAGTGGCACACCTGTCCCACTGATTGTGCCTGTTGGGTTGATACTGCAGCTCTCCCGATCCGGACCAACCTACCCTTGTGCTGCTGAGGGTCCGCTGTCTGCTCCCTGGGTGCCGATACTTGTGCCTACTTGCTAAAGTGTTCTGGTATTAGATGACATACCTGACATCTTGGCCCTCAAACCTGTAATCCTCCGGGCCCTCAGTCAGCAAACTCGGCTCATCAAACACTGTCCATCCCCCCCTGGGGCCTGGGGCATAGACATGACGAAAGGAGGGTGCAGGAAGCAAAGCTCTTTAAATATGTTTGCCAAGCAGACCCGCAGGGAACCGGGGGGAGTGATCAAGGTGGTGCCCGACCCCTCCCAGTCTCCAGCTGAGGAGCCTTCTGAACTACAACGGATGATGGACTACATGCGGGAAGGGTTCACTACCCTCAATATCAAATTGGACGACATGAGTGGTGCGATCAGTGCCATAAAGGCTCACATGGAGAAGACTGATCCCGAGGTGATGGAGGTATACTCCAGGATAGGGCTGGGAGAAGACGACATTCACATGCTTAGATCCAACCTTACTGCACTCACCAGGCAGGTGCAGATTGAGAGCAAGAAAAGTGAGGACCTGTAGTCCAGGTTGCGGCAAAATAACATACGAATCAGAGGGGTCCCTGAGGATAACATCGCCGGCTCTATGGAGGACTTTGTAGAGTGCACCCGCCTCTACTTGCTGGATGGCCCCATGCTTTCACCTCAGTTTGCTATTGAACGGGCACATTGTTCACTGTCCAAAAAAACAAAACTGGGTGCCCCTCCCCGCCCAATTATTGCCAGAGTTCTTAACTTTCGGAACATCAACGCACTGTTGTGGGTGGCCAGGGCCAAGGCGAACTCCTTTTAGGCTTGAATAGGATTCATCTACATCCTGTTTTCTCAACTGCTGTGCAGCAGGAACAGAAAACATTCATGGCGGTGAAGAGGAGACTACGTGAACTAGGTGTCAAATATGCTATGTTATTCCCTGCCAAGCTTAGAGTTGAACACTCAGACAAGGTCTACTTCTTTACAATCCCTGATGAAGCAAGGAAATTCTTGGACCAACACCTCCATGGTTGATTCTGGTTGTCAGCCTAGCTGCTAAAGGCTGTCTCTACATTCCGCAGTTGGGGTGCTAACGTATGATTTTATTGCACCAGGACTGTACTGGACGATCTGCACGAAGCGAAAAGCCCCCTTATGCTGAGTTGCAAATGTTGTTGTTTTTTCTGGGATGGGGTATTCACCCCTCTGTTTTAGTAGGGGGTGTGGTATGTTAAATTTAAATTGCTCGACATGTGTGACTGGGCTGTCAGATGTGACAATTCCCTGTGCTGGTTCTGAAGATGTGTTCTCCATGGGCCTGTTTTGGGCCCAAAGCTCGCTTCTCACTATGTTGGTATGGCAGCTGATACTCTGGGGTGCAGGAGCTGGAATGTTAGGGGTCTGGATAATCACGCCAAGATGCGGAAGCTTCAGCTTTATGCTGAACAACATATGGCCTGAATCTTTTTCTGCAAGAAACTCATGCCCTAACCCCGGGTTGCACAAGATTCACCAAAAGCTGGGGCCTACCGTGCTTTTTTACACAATACTCCACCCAGAGCCGTGGTGTTATGATTCTCATCCATAAGTCACTACATTATGTTCCCGTGGGAACACGGGGGGACCCCTTGGGGCGCTATGTGTTAACGCATGGGAAGTTGTCTGGCCTGGAAGTTGTGTTGCTCAATATATACGGTCCTAATATCAATGACCCTGACTTCTATACAGGCATCGCTGACTTATTGGCAGGATTCCCCCTTGTTCCCATTCTATGGGGTGGGAACTTTAATACTAGATAGATCCGGAAATAGGGACCAACAGCTGACCCAAGCTGCCCAGACCATACTTGAAAGACAGGCTGGGCTTGGCATGGAGGAGGCTTGGAGACTCCTGCATCCCCAAACCCGCGGGTACACGTTTTACTCTTCCGTCCACAACTCACATTCCAGAATCACTTGTTGGCTTGTCACTGGGTCTCTGATAAATCTGATAGCTGACTCAGCTATACTCCCTAGGACATATTCAGACCACTCTCCAATTACCCTGACCTTGGCCTGGGGTGATGAGCGGGATCCCAGGAACCTCTGGAAGGTTCAAGCCGCCGGCACTATTAGGCCCTGTGTTTAGGTTTGAGCTCTGGGAATGTGTGGGTAACTATTTCACAATAAATACTGGCACGGTGGACTCGCAGGCTATGCTTTGAGAGGACCGTAAGGCTTATATCCGCGGAATGGCCCTTGCTAAGGAGTCAGGGATCCCCGGGGGGAACCACCAGAATAACCATAAGAGTGAGGCCCACCTTAAGTAACTTGCAATAAAGTACGCGAGTCACCTGGACCCCGCCACCCTTGGTGAAATCAAGGCGATAATCAACCGTTTTAGAGGGCATTCTGAGAGAGAATGTATGTTTCTTGATAATCTGGGGATCGCAAGGCAATACGGGGAGGGTGAACACCCCGGTAGGCTCCTGGCTAGGGTGGTGCGACAGGAGGGTGGTGGTAGCCATATTCCTTTGATTGAAGACTCCATGTGGGCCCTAACCCATACTGACGTGTGGGTGAACAAAGTCTTCCGCTCTTCTTACGTGACTCTCTATGCCTGCAGCGAGGACACTACCGACTACGAAATAGATGCATTTCTAGATGGTCTTCCACTGTCTGTACTATCGGATGACACAAGGGGCACTCTGAATACCCCGATCGTTGCTGAGGACATTTTACAAGCCATCAAGGATCTTCCCTTGGGTAGGGCCCCTGGCCCGGATGGCCTAACCCTAGATGTTTACAAATGCTTTAAATCGGCACTGGAGTGCCGTTTATCTACACTACGTTTATGGGTTGAGTCTTGCACTGCTGGAGTGCTCCCCCGACACTTAGGGAGGCGGTTATCACTGTGCTCCTCCAGCCTGATAATGTAGAACAAAAATGGTACCAGGAAAAGCAAGATAGGCAAGTGAGAACAGGACAGATAATGAATGATAAATCATTATTATTATTTTATTCTGATTTATATATAATATATAAAACAATTATAGAACTAGCTGAACATTTTTAATATTTAAGTCCATAAAACACATCCTAATATCAAAAATAATGATATTTTGTCAGAGTGAACAACTGTTATAAATACAACAGAAATGAATTGGAATTTGTCCAAGATCTTAAAATTATGTTTTAGGATGCTTAATTGGATGGATGAGTGTATGAATGCATGATATTAGGATGTGTTTTATGGACTTAAATATTAAAAATGTTCAGCTATTTCTATAATATTTTTATATATAAATCAGAATAAAATAATAATAATGATTTCACATTCATTATCTGTCCTGTTCTCACTTGCCTATCTTGCTTTTCCTGGTACCATTTTTGTTCTATGATATTGTTCTACCTCTAGGTGCCAGTGAATTAGGAGGTTCCCCACCCCTTTGGGTTTGATGAGAACCTCCAGCCTGATAAACCTCTGTGGCTCATACCGTCCCTTATCACTTATTAATAATGATGTTAAAATCTTTGCGAAGGTACTTGCCCGTCAACTTGCTCCATACAAGACCTACCTGGTGCACCCTGATCAGTGTGGCTTTGTTCCCGGTCGTTCCACTGCCATCAATCCCTGGCATCTGTTCAATATATTGGCACGGGCTGACCCTGGCACTGATGCGGTCGCTGCTGTGCTTGAAGTTCAGAAGGCTATTCATTCAGTGTCCTGGTCCTTCCTCTGGGCAGTGCTTAAAAAGGGCAATTTTGGGCCCTGTTTTATCTTATGGGTCCGGTTGCTTTACACAGTACCGGCTGCCAGAGTATGTAGCAACGGACAGCTCTCCCAGCCACTTGATATGTGCAGGAGCACCAGACAGGGCTGCCCACTTTCCACACTTATTTTTGCCATAGTTATTGAACCCCTAGCTTATTTGATGCGGCAGAGACATGCGTGCAGAACAGTGCGAATGTCTGCACCCCCCCGAAATAATTTTACTGTATGCAGATTACGCTTTGCTTTACATCAGGGACCCAGATAAGAACCTTGCCCCCATTATGCAAGACGTTCTTTGCTATGGCCGCTTGTCCTGGCTTAGGGTCAACTGTGCCAAATTGGAGCTATTCCCCCTTACTGATGCCATTAAGGCTCTGGCGGACCTCATGGAGGTTCTGCTGGGCCCCCAAAGAATTCAAAAATCTCGGGGTAGTGGTCACTAGGAACCAGGGCTCGCTGTACGACCAGAACTTCGGATCCTACTTGCAACAACTCAAGCCGAAGCTGTCCGCCTGGGCGAAATTACCCAATACGTCTTTCTGGTAGGGTTTCACTCCTTAAAATTAAAATTCTGCCACAACTGCTTTACCGCTTCTTAAATGTCCCGATATGCCCCGGTGCTTCAATGTTCTCCGAGCTTAGGTCAGCGATCAATGGGTTATTGTGGCATTCGGGGGCAGTGAGACTCAAATGGTCTACGTTAAGGGTGGTCTGGCTGGTTGCACAGGCCCAATATGCGGCATACCGGTTTGCCGATGGTCCTCTCCCCCACATGTTAGAATTGAGCAGCACGCTGTGGGGCATACGGATCTCTGCTCCTTGATACTTCCCCCACTGTGGCTGGATCCAGGGGTGTCCATCCCTGCTGCCGCTACAGCGCTGGCCTGGGACAAAATTAGAAAACTGATGATTGACAACCCTCACCCATTCCATAGGGACCTCCCGATGTGGAACTTTTATCCAGGGCTTTCCAGAATAAGCAAAACTGCTGCTGACAAGTGGGTGGCCACGGGCTACTCTACCTTTGGCAATATGTTTGAGATGGGCTCCCTTATTTCTTAGACAGTCAGATGAGCATTCCTCCCGTTGGTTACAGTACAATGGGCTCTGCCAAGCTTTTGAGAAACTGTGGGGGGAGGTCCCTGCAATCCCCCCCGGACGAACCACTACTTGCATTCATTGCGGGAACAGTTGTACCAACTGGGGTGGTGTCTTCACTGTATAGGCAACTTCAGGCCTGGATCAATAAACCACTTACCAAACTCGGATGATGGTTGGGAAGCTATGTGTAGGTGGACCCACAAGGTCTCCTTTAATGCCAGGTTCCATCTCATTCAATTCAAGGTCTTGCATAGATTTCACTACACCCCTGTGCGGTTGCACACTATGTCACGTAATAACTCACCCCTGCCCCAGATGCCACACTGATGACTCAGGCTACTTCCACATGGTTTGGGTCTGTCCCAAAATAGCTGGGTATTGGGAAGGGGTTTGTTCTACTGTATCCACGATGCTTGACTGTACCATCGATCTGAACTGCTTGTTTCATGAATTCTCATCACTCAGCGGTACCTGTCGCAAGATGGGCAGCCTGTTCATGGTTCTTGCCATGCACTGTATCCTGCAGCTATGGTTGAGGCCTACCAGCCCCAGCAGCCCCACTGTACCACAATGGCTCTGTGATGTCACCTGGGCATCTAAAGTGGAGGAACGCTGGATCTCTCTGAAACCAGTCTCCTATGCCCCTCTGGATATTTGGCCCCCCTTTCTTTCTGGCCGCGCTGCAGATGGTGGTGGTGATACTGCCTCTCCTGTCTCCCTGGACTCCTAGTTAATCCAGTTAATCGTATGTCCCTGAGATGGACTCACAACTTTCCATGAACTGTTCGAACATTGAAATGTGTTATATGTGGCTGTGGGTCGCTGCCTTTATCAAGCTAATGCAGTTATTGTTATTTCATGCATTTGGTTGTCTGTGTTACCTTGTCGAGCACTTAATAAATGAGGTTTTAAAAAAAAAGAAGTAAGAGCCCAGGAGGGCACAGGAACAAACATTCTTGGACTTGGGAGTACTGAAACGCCTGACATAAATTTGCATCACCCTGGAGAAGAGATATAATCTGATGGCTGGATGAGGACATTGTTCTTGAACACAAGAAATTTGAGAGACATTTTTCTTTTGAAAACTGTCACTGGTTTTGAGACACAAGAGTCTCTCCAAACTCTGGGTTGAAGGTCAGAAACCATCCACCACTACCTCCTGGAGTAAAGAAAACCCGTAACTAAGCCATAGCTTAGGATCCTTCTTTCCATCTTCTTTATCATAGAGACGAGTAGTGTTAGGTTAGCTTAGGTTCAGGACAGAGGACTGGCTTTAGTTTATGAATGCGGGGTACATTTTAGCAGAAATCCCCTTCAACCAAAAACCGCATTGAAACAGTGCCACAAAAACTGCAGTGTTTTTGTATTCCTGGCAAATGTGTGGCGAGCATTGAACACCGCCACCCAAAGAATGGCTCTGCATTTCCTTTACTTCAAGTTGAATCATAATAAAATGACCTGCATTCAGAACGGCACTACATTTGCTGTTCTGTCCTCAGAATATTATAGCAGCGCACATCATTCAAGACAGCCCTGCATTTGTTCTTTCTTTCTTTTAAAACACCACCAAGTTGTGTGCTCCATTGAAACATACCCCTGCATGCTTCATTTCATCTTATTGCCAAAAAGTTAGGCAATACCTCACTAAAACGGCATTGTCTACTGATAAATCACATGAGGGGCAGACAGTCCTCCTTTTCACTCAACACAGCTTTTGTTTCCTTTCGCTGTGAACCATTGCAATCAAATTGCAGTAAATGAAAGAAATAATGTGGTGTTTCATTTTCCATGTCATTATCAAAGAAATTCTGCACAGTATCTCTCTGTGTTCATGAACCCACAGTACATGCAAAACCCCCCAGAAGATTTATTGAAAGTTAATCCTGTGCGTTGCAGAAACTGCATTTGTAAACTTGGAATGAACACACGTGTGAATCTGCACTTTTGAAAATAAGGAAAATGCTGTTTAAAAGTTAATATCAAATGACAGCTTGTGCTCACACAGAAAAAAAGGTGATTGAATATGTGGGTGGGAGTTTGCTTATATAATGTACATGATATTTGTCCCGAAAAGACTTGGTTATTTAGAAAAGACTCAGAAACCAGTAAAACTGGGTTTTTGGCATAGGCACTGAATTCAATGGCCGGCCCTGCCTCCCACTGAAAAAAGTCGCATCCACAAGTGAACCAGCCCCCAATGACATATGAAAAGGCAGAGCGTGTTAGGATTCACTGCCCTGCTACACTAGCAGGCAGCCATGGAAGAAGGAACAATGGAAGCCAATATGGCTGGTGAAATGACCAAGAGGTCTGATTTCCTCCAGAACCCACACTGAAGAGGGAACTGTCAAACTTCAAAGGGCATCATAAAAGTTGTTTGTTGTAAGCAGAGCCTGGCAGAGTCAGTTTGCTGTGGGGGGTCTGCAGCACCGCCCACATATGTGACAAATCCACCCCATTGACATTAAAGGACTTTTGTGGTTTAAGACATTTTTCCCAGCACCCTGAATAAGTAATCATTTTGTATCATGCCAGTTTTCCATGTGATTTTTGGACAAATGTAAAGAGACCAAATACATGTTTCTAGCACTTGGTAAACTGAAATGGACATGAAAGACACATTTCAGGGTGAACTATAAATAGGACAAATAAGAAACTGGGTGGGGTTTTGCGAATTGTTATTGGGAATATTTGTAGTCATTGGCAGAATTTAAAATATTATGTGTTTCATAAAAATGGCGAAAATGTGCCAAAGGGTGATGCAACCTGGCACAGAGTCAGCGATCGGATTGTCCAATTCCCTGTGACCTAGTGAATCCGCATATCTACTTCTCATGGCGGTGGCTAGTATAAGTTTGAAGTTTTGATCTATAACTCATTTTTGGTAAAAGGTAGGCTGGAGAGACAAAGAAAGGTCATAAATGCAAACACCTAAATGATGTCATTTCCCCTGAACCATTCGACCAAGGGGGAAGAGAGAGGACCGGTAGGCAGTCCTATCCCAGGAGAGGAATAATTCCAGAGTACTTCCCCCAGATATTAAATTCTATGATTTCACTTTGGCTATATAAGGGGGAGACAAAGAAACACAAGGGACACTCAAGACTCACTCACTCAAGAATCAAAATCCATTCAAGATCCAGGAATCCCCATACATCCATCCAGGCAGATCCATTCATCTAGATCCAGGCACACCCAAGAATCCAGGGAGAAAGGAGAGGAGGCAGGTGATCTCATCCTAGAGAGTGTAGTGACCAGACCTTGCTTAGCTGTCCAGCATCCCATCCAGGAGAGCCCAGTGACCAGATCCCTTGACCCAGCTGTCACAGTGACCAGATCCCTTGGCCCAGCCATCCAGAGTAACCAGATCCCTTGGCCTAGCTGTCCAGAGACCTCGCTGGCGTTCCAGAATTTCAAACTCAAGCTTACATTGTAAGTAGCACATAACCCCAGTTCCCCAAACTGCATATCCCGCTCCATTGAACATTTCACCCCATTGAAATCCCATTCAAATCCCACATTTGCCTGTATAATCTGTTCACCTTTCCATACACTAATCTGTATTAACCTATGTATGTTAGGGCATTCCTTTTAAAAAGTCTGTATAAATCCCTAGAATTATTTGCAAGTAAATCGATGAATTCCCCTATAAAGAGATTCACAGTGAGTTGGTTGACATTTGAAATCAACCACCTCATGTCAAGTGCCCTTCTTTAATAACAATAGTTATTAAAATATAGCCTCAACAGAATTAGCCTTTGTGTAACAAAAAAACGAATTTGCCTGAGTTTTAAGTGCTTTCCTACCAATTCTGAGTTGCATTTGTCCCATAGAAAAACCCAAACCGTAGTCCCACTAAGAGTAACCCTTTCCATCAGAATCCTATCTGTTATGTGCATCTGTTTCTTTTACTGAAAACCGATTTTCGATTTTGACAGCCAAGCCCTTTCTGTGGCTGCCTGTCATCACAAGTCCCGCGTAGAAACAAATTTCCATTATGCCACGTGTGTTTTCTTTTGCATTTGAGATTCTTTTTAAAAAAAACAAATTTCTTACCTTGTGTCCACGTTGCCTTTATGCTCTGCTTAGTAGTCTGTAAGCTTACTTATCTCTCAAGTGTAGCGACACGAATTTCTATCCTAGCTATCCCACTGCAATTGCAAACTGCTGTGCGAGTAATAAGTGAAATTCGATTATGTCATTTTGCTTGCAAATAAGGTTTTCATTTTCTTTTCTGGGTTCCCATCTTGGGGTGGTGGGCTGACTCCTAAATCTGATGTTTTCCTCTTCATACTGACTCCTTGCCACTGCCTTCCATCCACAAAGAATTTAGTTAGCAAAGGTTTCGGGGTGAGTGTTACAGGGTGAGTGCTTAAACTAAATGCCATCTTTTGCTTTTAAAAATGATTTCTCTTTTGCTTGTTATTAAAGTTTTCTGTATATTGTGTTAGGAGTTTGCATGAACTGTATTGTGGGGATTTGTGTATTTGTATTGCCCCCACGTTGGTGGTTGCTGCCCAATTGTGTGATTTTCCTTGATTTTTCATTTGACCATAAAATTAATAAATATCATATTGTTACACACCAGACTGGTTCCTGGTTCATTGCGACACAGGGTGTTTGTTAAGGTGGGTGCGAGACAGGTTGGGGGCCTACTCAAATAAAGAAACCGTGGTTGATTAAAGATAACAAGTGTTTTTATTGTGCACCACATTCATTGTCAGTGGAAGGAGTCCCTGGCTGGAGTGTGCCCTGCACTCCTAGTTATTCCAGATAATCGTATGTCTCTGAGATGGTCTCAGAACTTGCCATGAACTGTTCTTACATTGAGATGTGTTGTATGTGGCTGTGGATCGCTGCCTTTATCAAGCTAATTTGGTTATTGTTATTTTATGCATTTGGTTGTCTGTGTTACCTTGTCGAGCACTTAATAAATAAAGTTTACAAAATGTAATTAAAAAAAAAAAAAGAAGTAAGAGCCCAGGAGGGCACAGGAACAAACATTCTTGGACTTGGGAGGACCGAAACGCCTGACATAAATTTGCATATCCCTGGAAAAGAGACAAAATCTGATGGCTGTATGGGGACATTGTTCTTGAACACAACAAGAACTTTGAGAGACATTTTTTCTTTTGAAAACTATCACTGGTTTTGAGACAAAAGAGTCTCTCCAAACCCTGGGGTGAAGGTCAGAAACCAGCCACAACTACCTCCCGTAGTAAAGTAACCTGTAACTAAGCCGTAGCTTAGGATCCTTCTTTCTATCTACTTTATCATAGAGCAGAGTAGTGTTAGGTTAGCTTAGGTTTAGGACAGAGGACTGGCTTTAGTTTATAAGACATCCTGGCAAGCACTTTTTTGTTATTTTGTAGCTATTTGCACCACGGCTGTTTGTATGGCAGTTTGTTTGACCCTGATTCAGTCTCTATTTCTCCCAGTCTATAACATCAGCCACCCTTTACTACCTAGATCTTTCTCACATCTACTTTTTATCTCACTCGACACTGTGTTTCCTCTCGGTTTTTCCCCTATGCCAGCTTCTGCCCTTATTCGGGTGTGTCTCCTTGGACGGCTCCTACCCTAGTCTCTCTCCTTCACCCTCCTCTCGCTCTCCCACTCTGTGGTCTCAAACCTGTCCTGCTCTTCCTTGTCACAGTCCTCTCCCTTCTCTATTTCTATAGTCAGTCATTTGTACGCTAAGTCCTCTGAACACCAACCTGTACTACAGGCACGGCTAAAGCAAGCCTCGTAATGTGGCCCAATTTCTTCATAGTTATAAATTAAAAAATAATTCATCAAGGATTAATTACATTTGGCATAACACTCACCTCCAATTATCAAAACTCAGTACAACCTGTGCCCCTTTTGCATAGGGAATGAACACATATTGATCAAATGCATACATATGAATGATGGCACATGCTCTTTTTTTGTACAGTAATTCACAAACAGCCTTTTTTTTAACAAACACGATACAGACCAACAAAAATTACAAATGAGTTACATCTGGACAGCACATCATCTAGCAAAACATTATACAGGATATAGTACACATCACAAACATAATTTCATGGTTAAAGTGCTTTAAGTGATATTCAACCTTCTTATATAAAGTGTAATAGTGCTACTCCTAACATACATTAGTCCACCTATGAGCTAATTGCACGTGGCAAACACAGCCAACTAGTGTGACATCATATCTCTACTGGTCCAATGTTACCCTATTGCAGTGATCCCCAATGTGTAGCTCGGGAGCAACATGCTGCTCACGGCACCCTAAATTGTTGCTCGCTAGTTGCTCTGGATCATGGTATGGAGTCCGAGAAGGAGGTGCTGAAGGGATCAGACCTCAATCACAGTATAGCCATGACAAAGACCTGGACTGTGGGAGAATGTTGGCCAATGAGTGGTCCAGCTGGCCTATTTTTATGTATGCAGGATTTGAGTTTGTTGCCACCATGCAAATTATTTTTCAGTAAATTACCTTAATTATTATAGCAGTATCATTGTTAAAACCTTGTCATCTTCAGATACTCTGCCCAGCTGACAAATAAATGGGTAAATAATTGAACCATGTTTGTGTCCTGGAGAAAATTGTCATATGTTGTTCCTTTGTACAGCTAGTAGGAGCATAATGAAAAAATGAGTGGCATGCATACCCAACTTACCTTTAATAAATAATTTGTATGTACAAGTGAGGTTTGTGGTAAATGCCACCATGCATTATTTTTATCGGAAATATTCATTTGAGTGTCAACAATATTTATTTTTACATAGTGTCCCAGTGGAAGAATTGTCATTGTTTAATACTCTCCCCATTTGGTATGTGTATAATGGGCAGATAAGGTAAATGGCATGACATATCTCATAATTAATTTGCCCTATATTCAAATCCAATCAAGTTACTGTAAATAAATTTAAATTAACAAGCCAATTAATTAATCCAAATACCTAGTTCACACCGCCACACTCCTCTAGGAAGTGCTCATCAAATGCTCAATGTTTTGACCAATGATTGCCACTAAAATCCCTTTTGGGCAGAGAAAAGAGGCTTCAAATCCTTCCGGAAAATATCATTTTTATTCCTAACCACTTTTTCACCAGTGTAACAGCCCTCAGGAGTTTCAAAATGTATTATTTGCCATTATATGTTAAAATAATTGTTAGGAGGTAACCTCCAAAGCACCAGTGAAGTGATCTTCTGAAGTTCTGATAATCTCAGGAAGTGGAAGTAGCAGGAAGTGAGACTGGTGACATAGGCTTTTCATAGCAGAATAGCCTCGGGGAGAACAGTGAACGGCTGCCTGCAGCAGGTTGGCAGTGTTCTAGACTAGAGAGGAGAAACTCCGGTAATGAGAAGGTGAAGGGCACGCAGCAGGGTCCAAAGAAGAGAGGCCATGGCAGCGAAGGGAGCAAACGCTGACATGAGAACCGAACGTACGTCTGTGCAGACGGCAAAGCCAGCCCCACGAAAGACGCTTGCACCAAGAAATAAGGATGCAAGAATTGTGCAGTTCTCCTGACATGAGATGTCAGTTGGGGCAAATCTGGGACAAGCGTTGCCAAGAGTCAAGAGAGATTGAAAGAAAGGTTGACAGACAGAGCTCGAACCAACTCTCATATGAAATATCTGCATGGGGGAAATTGGTGCAAGTAACCACTGAAGTCAGCAAGTTGTGCTATTGAAAAAGTATGATTGTTTGAAACCTAAAGTGGAAAGGAAATTTTCGAAAGACCTTATAAGAGTATCAGGGAGTGATCCTTTTTTGGAACGTGATACCTGGCAGGATAATATACCAGGAGATATATATGAGTCAAAAAGGAGATCTTCGTGGCAGGAGAGTAAACCAGGATATCTAGAGTTTTTAGTTAAAGAAATTGAGAAATTCCTGGCAGGTAAATACACCAGGAAAGGAACAATTGTATGAAAGAGACATTAGGTTTTGCCATCCTGAAAAGTGTTTTATGAAGGAGACATTTGGTTTTGGCCACCCTGAGAAAAGTGTCTTAGGAAGGAGACATTTGGTTTTGCCATCCTAAGAAAAGTGTTTTATGAAGGAGACATTTGGTGTTGCCATACTGAGAACATTTGGTTTTGCCAACCTGAGAAAAGTGTTGCTATTCCGATGACAGTATTCTATGGATGAGACATTTCCCTTTACCAAAGAAGACGCTTTGTGGAAAAGACATTTTTTGTCCATTCTACATGAACATTATTGGAACCACATATTCCCACAGGCTTCCTGAATTGGTTCAGGGAAAGGGAGCCAACTCCTGAATACAAGGATTTGCTTTATTGGAATAACTTATTTTGAACTTTCACATTATATTTTGGGTTGTAATCAGAACCAATTACCTTGCACATTTTTGCATATGCTAGTGTGAGGGTCGGATACAGTTTGGCCACAAGGTAAACTTGCTTTAGTTTTAGTTTCAGTTTCATAGGTAAGGACATTCTCATTAGGATAAGGACAGATAGGCCTTTATTTCTGACCCCTCACACCTCTGAACTGATTAACAGTGAATTTCTTGTGAATTAGTAATTGTTTCTAATGCCTCCTTGTCGATCTTAGGCATCACCAAACAGCCCCTTCCCTCCTCCCACCGCTGGCTGTCGGAAATCTTCATAGTGGTGCCTACCCCAGTCATTGGAACATTAACTCAAGAGGATAGTGTTCACTCTCTGTTCAATCAGAAATGCAAAATGTTATAACATTCCTGAAGAATAAATTCACAATACAGTAATCAATGACTGTGGAACAGTATTGCTGCTCTTGTATGCTTAGAAATGCATCATGTGCTACTAAATATCCTAGAAAATCCCCAGGCAGAATAGCAAAGTACACCTGAAAATCATTGCTCTATTTGTGACCAATTTTACTGTCCAAACATATGCATCACATTTAAAAAATATATATTTTGCTCGAGAACCTGAACCCCCGGTAATGTTTATTCAGTCTTATATATTTTTGAACAACTTGACTGGTCCTATGTGTATAAAAATGTCCTGCTGACCACTCAATTTCCACAACATTTCCTGTAAACAACCACTGAATGTAAAATGAAGTTACAGGCCTTTCTTACAGTTCTAATTTGTGTTGCAATCATTTTTCTGCCAAATGAGCGTTGATATGTTCTTTTGTAAAATGGATGTTGCTCACCATTTCATTTGATATGGACATTTTTCTCACTGCACACCAAAGGTTGGGGACACCTGCCCTATTGCATACAACTACAATCACATGGATTATTTGGAACAGGAATCTGTACACTAGTGAGTAAACTAGTTTCGGAAAAGAGCATCAAAACACCTCATCTTCATCAGGGCCAATCATTCCACTCGGAATCTACAAGACACAATCACATAGGTAATTAATTTAAACTAAGGCCTTGGTCCCTATCAACAGCAGGGGCAGCGAAAAATAATTTGAGCAGTATCTGAAAACTCCACAAATTAATTAGTTGGGCTTTCTACAAAGTAATTGGGACAAATTAATGTGATCCCATTACTCAAACAACTTTTGGGTATACACCACATTCAGGGAAGAATATGTGATAATTTGCCTTATATTCTTAGCGATGAAGGCAATTACACTGCTTATTAATATGGAGCTGCAAATGTCAGCGTTGTATTAGCAAATGGTCATGGTTATGGTTCCTTCATATACACTCACTCCTGTCGTATCCATAATGTGGAGTACAAGGAACTGGCTTATCTTCCTCATAGATATAGAGAAGAACCTTAATTCGGGACTGATAACTCATATCACTGTGCAGCAATTACAAGTCCGCTTTTGGCATGAAGCGTGGAACACGACGCTTTACAATATAGCAGTGCAGCATTTCCCAATGTTTTTGAAGATGCCTCGGTAGACTGGCGTTCACTCGTGTAATTACGCAACCGTCCACAGCATATTCAGAGCGCACGCAACGCAAATTCCCCCATAATTATATAATCGCCTCTTACAAAGAACTTTAAATGCCAGTAAATGCAGAATACTGATCCATATATTAACACAGCCCCCCAATAAGGAAATTGCTATGGGCATACATGGCATAACAGTACATACAAAAGGCAACTTGGCAATCATAACAATAATGCATGGATACTGACATCATCTGTTTCTTTGGTGCAATATCAGGCTGGGATTTATGCTGCAGCATCCTCTGCGTCCATCCCTCAATAAATGTGTTATTTGAAACTACTTTGCAGCTTGTGTTGAGTCAATGTGGAAGTGTGTGCTGGTCCGTCATGCCAAATACGTGTCAATATGTATAGGAGAACCCGAATGGTGACATTACTTTCATCTACCGCACCAAGTAGCCAATATCAACAGTCAACCAGCACTGAGACTGTTCCTGAATTTGGTTAGCTCCTTGTATTTATGACTTCTCTCCTTCTGTATTGCAGGTGCAGCTGTATTGCGCTATCTTGCAGCAATTCAAAGATTAAGAATGGCATGTTGGGAACAAGACCAGCGCATGGTCTGAAAGCCCCCGTGGTTCTATTTCTGTATTCATGAGCTCACTTGCTGTATCTGCATTCACATAAAAGTACCTATCTTTCCACATGAATCATAGGGGTGGGAGTAAAAGTGAAATTCAGATCACACTGGTAACATAACCTCTATGCATCTATCAAGGCATTATTTGACTATAAACTTCTGAATGCTTTGTGCAGAAGTCCCCCTTCTGATCCCAGCTTTACATTTCCTGTCCAATACAGAGTTCACTGGGGAGTTAAAACCTTCTCCCATTATTAGAGAACCCGAGCAACTTGCAACAAGATGATTGAAATCTCTCAAAAAAGCATAAAGCAAGCACTTCGATCATTCTGTATGTATTAATTTACAACTCTTGGGAATGTTGGCCATCTCCCAGCTCAATCTTCACACTGAATCTGTTGGTTGTCTCCATGATCATCAGTCTGGCTTCAGAGCTGCCAGAAGCACGGAAACTGCTCTCCTGAACATCCGTAAAGACCTGCTCTCCTACCTTGATTGCAACACCCCTTGTGTCCTTCTTTCCTCTCTGATCGACCCTCCCAGGTTCAACTTTGGTCCTTCCTTTCCTCTATCTCTATCTCTACCTGTGGTGTTCCCCAGGGGTCTAACCTCTCTCCCTGGCTGTTCAACCAATACATGACACTTCTTGCCCACCGCACTGCTGTGCTCTGCCCCAACTTCCAGTGCTATGCGGATGACACTCAGCGCATTTTCAGGCTCCCTTCAGCCACCTCTTCTCCCTCTCTCATCTCGGACTGACTGTCCGCCATCCAGGAGTGGTATGCCGCCAATGATCTCTGCTTTAATGCCAGTAAGACTGAGATTCTCCTCATCGGAACACCCACTCCCTCCTTTCCTGTCACTCTCTGGCCGGCCTCCCTTGGCCCTCTTCCTGCTCCCACCTGTGAGGCTAAATGTGTGATGTCTCTAAGAAGTCACACTACCAGCTGCACCTCCTCAGAGGTATTCTTCCTTTCCTCTCCTTGCCCCAGAAGCTCACTGTCTCCAGAGCTCTGGTTCTCTCTAGGCTGGACTATTGCAAAGGCCTCTTTCTAAATCTGCCTGCTTCTACTCTCTGCCCTCTGCAAATCATCCAGAACAGGACTGTGAGACTTCTCCTTGGCCTCAAGCCCAGGGATTGTATCTCTCCAGGACTGAAATATCTGCGCTGGCTCCCAGTGGCTGTGAGGATTAAGTTCAAAATCCTCTGCCTTGCCCACAGGGCCTTCTGGGGCCTAGGGCCTCAATACCTTGAACTCTCTCTTCCTAAATATCTTCTTTCTCAAGTCCTTTGCTCATAGGCCTCCAACTCCCTCGGGTTCAGTAGCTTCTCCAAGCAACGAGTTGGTGGTAGACCTCTTTCTTCAGCTGGGGCCTCCCTCTGGAACAGCCTTCCTGCCCCCCTGAAACTTGAGGAGAATCATCTCTGGTTCCTGAAGCACCTCAAATCCTTTCTCTTTGCTTCTATTTTTTCTTCTCCTCTCCCCTGCTGACTTCCTGGCTGAAAATGAAACTGCACTGGTTACCTGGCCACACTCTGATCTCGGGCCCAGGTCCCCTCCCCGCGCAGTAACCCACCTGCACTGCCTTCCTGTCAACCCCCACACTTGGGGACTGTTTCTGTATCCCTATAGTTCCACTACATACAGCACTTGACACCTGATGTCTGCACTTACCTTTGCACGTGCCACCAGCGGGCCGTACTTTACTTATTGTTTATTTATTCGTTTATCCCATGCACTGCACTGGGGTGAGTGGGTGCCAGGTCAAAATGATGAAACCTAAGAAATCAAGAAAATGTGATCAGAATTATATACTGACTCACACTTTCTTTGTAAGTTAGAGAGAAATAATTAAAGGTTTTTTGTGCCTATCCAAGTTCAGAGACAGTGTGACTTATTGGCTCTCAGATATATGGTCTCAGGCGGCCTTGCTATCTAGAGAAGTACTTGATACTCTGAACCAAGGTAGCAGGGAAAAGCAATTTATAACCCTTTAACCCATGCATGTCAGTTTGAACGGCACTTGTAACATGATTGAGAAACATTCAGACAGAGAGATTGATTTCCAAGAGCAATCAAGTCCGAGATATCACTATCATATCTCTGCAAGAAAAAGATGATAGTGTAGGGACTTCCACAAAACCTTTGAGAATAAATATCACACAAATAATGAGTGGTTCTGTACTTTGGAAATAAATATATTGAAATTCTATTTGAGACAAACCTCCAGTGATGATAAAGGTCAATCAGTGAATCATTCCGAAGTTAAATCAGCAGTTTTGCCAATAAACAAAAGAAAGGAGAACTCATAGTCTTTCATATTCATCTCAATGAAGATAAGGAACCAGTTCTCTCCAAAGTCTGTTTAACTTGAGACAGAATCTTCATCAGTGCAAGATTTCTTAGGCAATTACATAATTATCATAACATTGCCACATTTACTCTGATAGATACATGGGAACCTGGATTTGATGTAATAGAGTCAAAACACCAGATTACTAGCAGGTAAATGCTGGAAATCCAAACTGGAAATAAAAAGATGAATCATAATTGCTGGGCCGTTGGAGATGTTAGTTCTGATTCTTATGTCGGCAATAGCATATTACATTGATTCACAATTATTAAAAACATTGTCAAAAACAAAGGCTTGCCCAGAATCAATAGAAACCTGATAGGGGTCAGTGTTCTTGAAAAGGCATTCAGGTCAGCTCAATTGCTGGTTTATGATGCTGTAGTACAAATCAAAGAAGAAGCCACTATTCCAGGAAATACTCGAGGATACACTTTATCAATAAACATCAGAAAAGGACAGACATTGTTTAATGAAGAAGCTTTTTGTATTTAAATAATATTCCTCAGCAGCAAGGACAGTTTGTATTTGTATTTGTATTTTGTATTTTGTTTGTATTTTATATAGTGCCTTAAGCCAAAGCGCTGAACATTTAAAACTAGACACAGTACGATCAAATTGAGTAGGCAGTCAGGACCAGATAACGATCAATCAGGGATGTTGAAGTAGGTATATTTTTCAAAAGGCACGGAAAAGAGAATAGACAGAAATGGAATGAAGAGACAGTGGGAGAGCGTTCCAGTTGAGAGGGGCAAGAAGCTAAAGGATTGAAAACGAGACTGGGCACACAGGGGATGCAGATCCACAACTCTAAAGATAGAGGAAGACTGGAGAGAATGAGTTTGAATATAGAAGGATAAGAGTACAGTGAGGTAGTTAGGGGCAAGACCATAGAGGGATTAGAAAACAAGACAGAGAAAATGAAATTTGATTTGAGAGTGGAAAGGCAGCCAACCGCGTGTAGCAAGAGAGGAGTTAATAGAATCTCGATAGGGAAGAAGACACAGTAAGCGAATGGAAGAGTTAAAGACAGATTTTAAAGGGGCAAGACGGGAACTTGGAAGACCAAACTAAGTAGTAGAACAATGGTAGAGTCGAGAGAAGATCAGTGAGGAGATTCAAAGTTTACATGCTTGGAAGGTGAGAAAAGGACAAGCTTTGCGGATATTGTGAAGATGGAAAGGCCAAGAGTGAGAGGTAAGAGAAATATGACTAGAGTAAGAAAGATTTGAGTCGAAGTGAAGACCAAGATTACGAGCTGTGGTTGAGATTGGGAGTTTAGAGGGTGTGAACGATATGAACGGGGTGGAAGATGAGGAGGAAGAGTGTTTGCAGGGAATAACAGGACCTCTGTCTTCCCTGCGTTAATAGTGAGAAAATGAGAAGACATCCAAGATTTAATGGTGATGAGACAAGCTGTGAGAGTGTGATGACTGTCTGGAGAGAAAGACGAAAAGGATAGAAATAGTTGAGTGCCCACCGCATAGAAATGATGTGATAGACCAAAGGAGGATATAATACCAGCAAGCTGTGATGTGTATAGAGAGAAGAGAAAGCGACCTAGAACTGACATTGAGGTACCCCGTGGTCAAATGAGAAAAACATAGAGGTCTTGCCCACCCAGGAAACAGAAGAAGTTCGGTTATTCAAATAAGAATTAAACCAAGATAGAACAGAACCCTTAAGATCAAATGAAGAAAGTGATGCCAGGAGTTTCTTCACCAAGCCTCATTAGTAAATCTAAAAGACGACACCTTCCAAATATTGGTTGACAATAATGATCCCTAAAGCTTCATTTCATCCCAAAATACTTCCATTAAAATGGCTGTTGATTTCAGACACGGATTTAGCCAACAATAGTATTGGTCACATACCTGAAGATTTTTATAACAATTCTGATTGTAGCAGGCCAGAAGGTCTCTGCACTTCACAAAGGGGGCATTTTATGGCCTGTAGATGGGTGGAGGATGTTACTTGTGACATGCTAGAAGACATGCTAGAAGATAAAATAGTATTCAGAGTCACTAGTAACTACCTCAATGCTAAGGATTCACCCATCCATGTAGATGTCATCAGTAAGGACCTATCAACCCAATTAGAAGATACTTCAGAAAATGCCACCACAGAAATATTTCCAGGCTGACTTCAGATGTTCAAATAACAGATCACCATGTCTGATGCCTGTGAAACAGAAGACCAAAATCAAAAGTTCAGACAGGTATTTCTAGATTTCTAGAAAATGTTCTCTGTTGATTACAATGACTATGGATGTACGTCCTTCATTATACAACCACACCTACAGACCCTAATAAAAAGGTATTCGTAAGACAGTAGCGGTTACCTCTAGCATCTATTGAACCACTCATGGAGATTATCAAAAACTTGGGATCCCATGAGATTATTCAACCCCTCCAAAGTACTTTTAATAAACCAGTATAATGAATGTTGAAACCCAGTGGACCATGATATGATATGATATGATATGTTACGGCATTTATAACGTGCCTATACACAAGTATGGCAACTTGGCACAGACTTAAGGGAACTGAATAAGAGAGAGTACATGCCACAGTAGTTTCTTCCTTATATTGATCACAGGTAAGCACAATATTCTAAAGTATATGCTGCCCTTGATTTGACTAATGGATATTGGACTGCCTCAGTACTACGTGAACACCAATATAAAAGTGCCTTTACAGTTGAGGGCAACAATATGCCTGGATTTCTACTCCTTTCAGTTATATTATTATTATTATTATTATTATTATTATTATTATTATTATTATTATTATTATTATTATTATTATCAGTGTTAATGAGTTCAGTATATTTCTACACAAAGCCATGCATGTTGTAGAAAGGCGTATTTAGATGACCTGTTGATCAAAAGTAAAATTGTAGGAGAACACCAGGTGGTGATCTGCCATGCATTGACCCAACTAAGGAACATAGGTGTAAAATTATCACTTTAAAAAGCACAGTGAGGCAGAACAAAAGTAAATTTTCTAGGCCATGAAACACAGCTGAGGTCCTTAATCCCCAGAAAAGTTGATGCTCTACTGAAATTGAAGAACCCCACAAATCTACGTGAATTACAAAGCCTCTTACCATTAATTAGTTAGAGTTGTAATGCCATAGAGAATTACTCAGGAGATCATTAATCCATAGGTCCATCTATTGAGGGCAGCGGTGAAGTGGGATTGGAGGACTGTCAGAAAGAACCTGTGAAATAACTGAAAAGAAGTGTATCCCAAGCATGTTCTTGGCTTTTCCTATTAAAAACAAAGATTCTGGGTTTTTCAATCCTTTAACTGCAGTCATTTATCTGAAGCATGACCGAGTTAATAAAGTGATCCCTTATGCGAGTAAAACATTATCACCCATTGAGATCAAATGTAATGAATGGGCTTTGAAAAAATACTGTCCATTGATTTATGGGGCAAATATTATATTGGAGACCTCCCACCAGCCTCGACAAAATATGAAGAGTGACTGAATGTGGACTGGGTATAAGGATTACTTCCTGGATTCTGGCATTGCAGGGTTACCCTGTAGGAATCAGATATGTCAAGGTAAAAATAATCCAATGGCACAAGAATTAGCCTATTAATATGAATGTGCCCAATATAATTGTTTACATGATGAAGGACTCAGAAGAACCAATAATATCGAGGCATATCTAGTTTCTCCTCATAAAGTATATGACAAAAGTATCTCTCAGGGAATTAACATAGTTTGTTTGGGTTTTGGTTTTAATTAAACCTTACACAAGTGAGCAAGATAAAAACCTAAAATGCTTCAAATTTTGGGACAACAAATTTAAAATGCACTCAGTAACGTAGAAGTACAAACCAAACTCCAAAAAGGATAAAATAAAACATCAGACAAAAGTTGACATAATGAAAGCATCCTTGAAATATTTTAGCCCCACATAAGACAAGATCAAAATAGTTCCTTAGAGACAGTGGAGTCCATCCATGCCCTATATTTCAGGTATTTGTCTCTGTTGGATGGCAGTTGAGGACCCAATGTTTAAGGGTTTCAAAGGAATCTTTCCAAGGCAGAATCGACATTCTGCCGTTTTAACACACAATGCTGATTGTCCTCCCCAATGGATGGTCCGTTCCCTAGTGGGAAGTCGATTTAGCTTAAAGCGTATATACATAGAGCGCATTTTCAGGCAGGGGAAATGCGATAGGTACATTGAAAAATACTTCCTTTTCCTCAAGAATTTGGAGTATTCCTAATATGTATGACAGGATGGAATAGAACTGAGAGTACATAGCCAATCGTTCTTGAAAAGTTTTATTTTAGTTCCCCCCGGCTGATTAAGTAGTTCTTCCTCATTTGACCCGATAATATCAAGCAAATCCGCCATCTTGGCCACAAACTTATTAATAGAAAGAATCTGTTGCTCCTTCATAAGTGTGTTTAACTCAACATATAAAGAGTTTTGTACTGGTTTGAGGAATTTAGAGTAACTGAGGAGATGGCTCCATTGATATATGGCTTTTAGCAATATATGAGCCAGCTCATGGCGGTTTACACAATTCGAGATTGACATTGCAACAGATAGCACCTCTTTCCAAAGTTGGGCCTGTAGCTTATTCAAAAAGTCCCCAAGATCCAAAAGGGAGAGGTCCAGACCATACAGAAGCACAGGTTATATGTTTAATAAGTAATAGTGCAGTGCTGGTAGGGTAGAGAATCTGCAAACTTTGTAGGGAAGTCATTTCATATGGGGAACCAAAGTAAGAAGCTTGCGCCTCAGTGAATGTTGCCACATTGTAAGAGAAGTCGAGTTAACAAGATTGTAACCAAGATATCTAACCAATGAGACCAACTCAATCGTTTCACCTCCCAATGACCAGGTCATTATTTTAGCTTGCCTTTGCTTGGATAAAACGATCACCTTAGATTTTGAAACGTTACCCTTGAGATTATGTTTAGCTGCAAATTGCATAAAGATGGTCAATTTACACTGTAGTCCAATTTGGGTAAGGTAAAAAAATTAGAAGATTGTCTGCAAAAGCAAGCCAATCAGCCGGATAGATATCTTTCCTGCACGTCAAACTCTCAATATTGCTCAGATAAAGATTAAAGAGAGTGGGAGCAAGAGTACAACCCTGTTTGACTCCCACATAAGTTGGAATAGGTCTAGAAAGGGCACCTTCCCTGGTAAGGCAGATTCTGATCGTGGTATTTTGGTGGAGTAGGGCAATAAGTTAAACAATATTTGCAGGAACTCCTAATTTTATCAATTTTGACCATAAAAGTTCCCGCACCACACAATCGAAGGCTGCAGAAATATCCAGAGATGCCATATAATTGGCCCTGTATCATGATTCTTCACGTTGTGGAAAAGATGTACCATGACTGTGGCATTAAGGGTGGTACCCATGCTTTGTCTAAATCCTACTTGAAATCTAGACAAAATAGGTGTCTGAGCAAGAACCAAATTGCGGTCTCTAAGAAGGAGGGTGGAGAAAACTTTACTACTCAAGTCTGTGAGCACGATTGGTCTTTAGTTATCGGGAGCGGTATGGTTGCCCTTTTTATAAACAGGAATAACAATAGATTGGGTCCAGGATTGAGGAATGGTAGCCTATTATCCCATTTAAGTCTCCACCCTCACCCCTCCTTGGAAATAGAAACTGCAGGTAGGAAGGTGTCATGTGGATAGTAGGGTAGATCCAGTGAGAACACTAGGGCAAGATGGTCACCTGCCTTGTAGTAAACCAGAGTACATGAACCCAAGAGAGACTTAACCATATATGACATATAAATATAGTCTGCAAATGTAGGGAACCCCTGTGCCATGTGTAGATAGGTGACTTATCTATGGGTAAATACTTCAACAGAAACAATTCCCAGCTAGTCATAAATGCATCCCACTCACTACCTCTCTGACAGCTGTTGTTCAGGGAAGAAAACACTCCCTCTTTGTAGTTTATTTTGCCACCCGCGTTACAGTTAGAATTAAAATCATCCCCCACTATAATCGAATGAGTATGTCCCTCCATAACACAGCCCTCGAACAATAAGGAAAGTGCAGACTGAATAGATTTAAGAGATTGTCTGGTAGGATTCCAATATATATTCACCAAAAGTAGCTTAATGTTGGAGCTGCAGTTAGTGAGGGTAACTGCCAAGAGGGAGTGATCAGAATAAATTAGCGCTTAACTTATTTTTAAAGAATTATCAATTGCAATAATCAAACCCCCACTGGGCCTGACTAGAATAGATATGATATCCCTCCAGATCGCAGTTTCTAGATAACATGGTTTCCTGTAACATGATAATATCATGGTCCCTATGACTTGTAGAGGAACAAAAAGAACATAATTTATGTTAATGTATGTTCCTATCATAGTAAAGAAAACAATTAAAAGGATTTAGTAGCTTGTGTCATAAAATTGGTCCCCGGAGTAGTAGGTGGAAGAACTGATGGCCAGATATAAAGCTGTCCTTGCTGCCATCATCATAAGCTCGAGGAACTAGCAATCGAAACCGATTCCGGCAATGTCTGAAATGGGTTTGTCAAACATTTAGTAAATTGGAAAGCCATGGGGTTTGCTTTGTGCCAACAATAAGCCCTAGTAACATGGGAAGTTAATCAATCGATTAAGGATTTAGTGACGACAAATAACATGATCCTTCTTTGGAAGAAAATCAGGGGGCACTCAAAAGGTAAGAGCTCCAATAAAACAGGAAACGATTTGGCAGATCAATTAGCCAAAACCAGAGTATTCCAAGGGGAATACATTGATGTGGAACATCTCCTTGTAACAATACAAATAACAGCAGTAACATAATCACAAATTCAAGATGAAAGTGAGGTTTCCACTCTTCAAGGGAGTACAGATGCTCCAGATCAAAACCTAATTACCAACCAAAAAGTATTGGAAAATTCTATAAATACATAGAAAATCCAGAAAACGTTATATTAACTGAACAAGAATTTCAGGCAAAAGAAAGATCTTTAAGTCTTAATGAAATTTCAGAAATTATTCAAAATTCAAGATGGGCTTTTGTTAGGAAACTACAGTCTTGTTACAATCAGTGGTAGGGTTACCTACCTCATCACAAAGCATAATGTTAAATCATACCCATTAGCCAACGACAGCTGATCATCGCGGATTTCAACAGACATTGGAGATACTACCAACTCAATGTTTTTTTTAAGCCTGATCGATTTGTCTGAACTCCATAGTATTATTGGGGAAGTTCATTCTCATCTACATCAACTTAAATTGTTTGCAAATTCAGAAAGAGTCATTTTGAAACTAGAGCTGTACTCTTTTCGGAATGACAGCTGATGCCATTTTCTAATGTTCGTCTCCAAAATCAGTAAAAAGTGTACAAAAAGTCCCCAGTTTGTCAAGTTTTTCAGGTTTATCAAGGGATTTTCATACATAATTTTGCCTATTACCAAACTTATTAAGAAAGGAGTACGGTTTTGTTTTGATTGGAGATGGAAAATCATTTTTATTCTTGAAGTTGACCTTTCCTTCAGGCACTGGGCTAGCACATCGTGAATTTACTCTTTCATTTGTGTTACACCCAATGCTCGATCGATGGATATAGGAGATATTATTTATCCAAGTAATGTGGAGACTGAAGGAGTACATCTAGTGGTCTTTTTGTTAGAATGTCCTCTATGTCATAGCAAAATTCTAGCAAATGTGGGAATTACTGGCTATAAAAAGCATATCAACCATGGAGACTTTACTTGGAAGGTATAGTGATACCAATAGGTGCCTAGACAGATCCCGAAAATGTATTATTTGTAACAACTATAAAATATTCTAATCATGTGCATGCAAGGTGGGTAATTTTTTTCAAATTTTGATTTTGCGAAACACGTCAAAGAAAGTAACCTATTTGAACTGGAATTAACGAAACCCTCAACTACAGAACTGGAGCTAGCTGACCTAGACGGGAAAGCAGAGATACGGCACAAATGGATCGCAGATAGAATAGAGAAGATCACCCCAGAAAAACCGTTCACCCCATCAAAAAAAAGAGCAATGGCAAAATGGTTCACCCCACTATTAAACGCCATGAAAAAGGAAAAAAAAAGATGGAATTGGAATGGAGGAAAGAATACAACCCAGGGAAAAAACACTGTACCAGAAACAAATCCGCGCATACAAGAATGAAATTCAAAAGGCAAAAAGACATTACGATGACAGAATCAACAATGCCACCAACACACAAAAAGAAATGTTTAGCATCATTGAAGAAATGAGAAACCCACCAGGCTGCGATAACGCCCCAACCCCATCAGAAAAACTATGCAACGACCTGGCGGACCACTTCAAAAAAAAAAATCAATGACATCCGACAAACCATACAAAAGCGACCAACCAACCACAACATACAACCCAACGAACCTAACACGGAACCACAGCACAAACTACAAAGCTTTCCTGAAATATCAGCAGAGGCATTCGCAATGCTGGTAAAACGAAGCAAGAAAGCAGGATCACCCCTGGACCCCTGTCCCCCAGACATCTACAAATCAATCCTTGCACAAGGATCGCCAGCAGAACACTACAGAAACCTTCTAAATCTATCACTATCAACAGGGACCGTACCGAAGATCTTCAAATCAGCATACATGAAGCCACTCTTAAAAAACACAAGTGGTGATGTAGGTGACCTTTCCAACTACAGGCCGATCTCTAAAATCCCCTACCCAGCAAAACCTCTAAAAACCTACGTATATAAACTAACCCAAGAACACGTAGAAAAACACCACCTCTTGGACCAAGCTCAAATCGGTTTCAGACCAGCGAGAGGAACAGAAACATCACTACTATCCATCTGGGACGACCTCAAAACTAACGCAGACTCAAACACTACCTCAGCCCTTGTTCTGCTCGACCTCTCCGCAGCCTTTGACACAGTTAGCCACGACACCCTGACCAAAAGACTAGAAGACATAGGCATAACAGACACAGCACTACGCTGGACCAAATCATTCCTAGCAGACATGACAGAAACCGTATGGATCAGACCTTTCAAATCCACTCGACGAGTTAACTACTGTGGAGTGCCACAATGATCCTCACTATCTCCACTATATTTCAACATCTATCAGACTCAGGTCATCAGAATCTTCAAAAAATACGACATTACATGTTACAACTACGCAGACGACACTCAGATCATCTACAAAATCAAAGACACTGATGCCGACCACTCAACCCTAATTGAATGTCTAAAAGAAGTCTTTAACTGGATGGATGCCAACAACCTGAAAATCAACCCAGGAAAGACAGAAATCATGATCGTATCCAAAGAACAAGAGAACGAAACCACCATCCCATGGCCTATGGAAATGGGGAACACACCAACCCCATTGAAGGTAGTAAAAAATCTGGGAGTCCTAATGGACAACACCCTAACCCTGGAACCACAAATAAATGCAACAGTGAAGAAATGCTTTTTTCTCCTCCACACCGCAAGAAGAATTCTACCTTTCCTCTCCTTCGCGCATAAAACACTCACTATCGTCGCCCTAATCATGTCAAAAATCGACTATGCAAACAGCCTCTACCTCAGAATACCAGAATACCCCCTAAAGAAATTGCAAAGGATCCAAAATGCAGCAGCAAGACTACTCCTCAAACGATCCAGAAGAGACCACATCACTCCAGCCCTAAAAACACTACACTGGCTCCCAGTAAAACAAATCATCACCTTCAAAACAATGTGCATAACGCACAGTGCAATCAGCTGAGAAGGAGCAGAATTCCTACAAAAGAAAATAAGTCTACAAACCGAGACCCCTCCGATCAAGCAACGAAATCCGTCTGGAACTCCAACCATACCTTAAGAAAAAACTTGGAGGCACCTCCTTCTACCACTTAGCCGCAAAAACCTGGAACAACATCCCAAAAGAAATAAGAAACACTGAAGATCACCTAAAATTCAGGAAATCACTAAAAACCTGGCTCTTCAACACCACAGACTAAACCTTGAAACCAAAACCGAAAAAAGGACGACTAAGCCAGAAAGGACACGGACATCCCTGACCCGAGAGGGTAGCTCCCACGGCACCTGAACGGGTGACACAGTATAGATTGTAACACAGGTGGCACGCACAGAGACTGGATCAACTATCCCAGACAATCCCACTAACACTTTCGCCCGCCCCTGAGTTAGCGCCAGGTACCACAGTAGCGTGGAATTGTCAAGATATTGGCAATCACCACACCACCTAAGAGGCTGACATAGGCAGGTGCACCGGCCAGAGGAGTATGAAGGGAGGATAAGGGGAGCTATGAGAGAGCATGTTAGAGGTGGGGGCCAGAAACCTTGTATACCAGTCGGACCCAGATCAGAACAGAGCCGCATCAGGGAAAGCCGAGCGCCTCAATTCAGGATAGAGACGCAAATTAACCAACCCTACTAACAATTTCCCTTTCTGCATGCACCTCTCAAACTCCAAACCAAACACAACCAAAACCTACAGCACAACAAACCGCACAAACTTCACTACATTACAACAACAAAACAAAAACACACATAATCTTGCACAACAGTACACGACGACTACCGGCCGCAAACTCCCCAGGCCCAGCCAATTGACCCACCGGGCTGAGGCCGCCAACAGCACATCACTGCTCTCTTGCACTTTTCCTGCTTCCTCCCACTAACTCAACCTCCCCTCCTCTTTCAAAGCCGCCAGAGCGCCAGGGGACCCCTCCGGTGGTGATAGTGCGCGGTACAAATGTCCTTTAACATTAACATTAACATATAGGCCTCCACAAAGTAATAGATAAAGATCAATGGCCCTTCATGTTTGTCTAGAATAGAAAAGTTAATGTTACAAGAAGAATTACTTAATTTGCAAGATACGGGGTCTCTATCTATGACAGAAAATATGTCTGGCACAGACCTTTTATCTATCTTGCACACAGACATTCAGGAGGACGTCCTCGATACTTTAATATCAGAAGAACCTATGTTAGGACATGTTGAACAGGGTCGTTTCTTCAGAAAGACAGAGGTGTTCTGGATAATATGGAGTCTAGATAATATATCATTTTGCAATGATGCAACTTTGGCTGGGCATATGGGCGAGCAAAGAGCTTCTGAACTGTTGACGCTTTTTTGGTGGACAGCTATCAATGTGCCCACGTCTATATACATATCACGCATAATGTAAGGCATTAAACCCCATAGTTATATGAATAAATAATCTAAAAAACAAAAACGGGTAGAGCTGACCCTGAAGTAGCAGGGGTTCTATTATATAAGTGGCAAGTGAAGAATGTTCATCAGTGGGTCCCGCGTTCAACAGCATCTGTATAGCATCTGATAGGGTACCTAAGAGCATTCCCACTATTACAATATTGCTTCAGAGTTGCTCACACTATTCTTGGTGCTAGGGTCTGGGCACTGGCCATTCCTATTGTGGAGGTTATTCTTCATTCCTGACAAGGGGCCTCATTACGACCCTGGCGGAGTGGGTTTACGCCAGCGGTATTCACGGCGGACCCTTCCGCCCTACTACCAGTTCCCGTAGCACCATGGAGTGTTTTCCGCCTGGTTTTTCCGGGCGGAGAAATCCATGGCGCTACGGGACCTTGTTGTTAATTACGCCACCGTATTTTACGGTGGCGTAATTAACGCCTTCCCCACTCCCATTATGCCCTATGGGGCAAAAATGGGAATGGGGAAGGGTAAAATGGGGAATGGGGATTTACCGCCCCGCCAAGGTCGGAATGGGGCGGTAAATCCGCCAACCCCCATGGCGGTATCGGCAGCTTTCCGCCGTGCTCCATGGTGCATATTGCACCACGATCTCCGCCAGGGTCGTAATGAGGCCCAAGGACTGTTACATAGAGAAAATGTTTGATTTAAAGGTGCTAAATACTCATACAAATGATCAGTGCTTATGGCTCCTAAATAATCAATTTGGGATTGTTGTAGCATGGACCAAACTAAGTAAGGACTGAGGGAAGACTTAATTAAATTAATCAAAGGTTCCTATTGCAATCTATTTGAGTGGTGTTACTCGTTACAAGATATTAGAACTGGACTTCTGCTCTTCATTGTGGGAATCACTGTTGAGTGGGTTCGTTTCTCTCCCAAGTAAGAACAAAGGCATTTCTTACCTATTTAAAATTAAAATGTCTACTGGACTCCCCTATGGTTTTTACTTGAACGTCTAAAAGACTTGATGTGGTTAGGCTATCTGTTGGAAGTCATCTTAGTGAACACATCACACAACATCAGAGCCCTCTGCTTTCCATCGATGAACAAATAGCAGGCCTTCTGGAAGAGGTCTGAAATACTTCTGTGTTTAAGCCAGATATTGATAAACCAACTCAAACACCTCTCTGTAGAAAATGTAACTTTTGAAAAATGCCACATTTAAGCTTTAATGCTGGTTTACAAACATCAAAATCATGAACCGATTTGTACTATGACTAAAAAGGTGTGCCTACTTGTGGCACCTTTGTACACTGATGCCACTTTAAATTGCCCTTTAGTCTCAAATGCGTCCCAAAACATTAAATCAACCTGTAAACATGGCATTCATTTTTGAAATCTGCCTGACAGCCTTCAGCATGTTGGCCGCCTCTTGTTTTCATGGATTCTGGAAATGAAGCGCTCATGGTCACCATTAAAAAAAGATCAGACTCGGTTGGGAAGTAATTAGGCTAACCAAGCATAGGATAGATCAATAATAGGATTTGGAGAAAGTAGAAAACGTAGGAATACAGGAAATGCAATGGTATTTTATACATATATACAGAGGTTCATTCAGAATTTGATGGTGTGGTAAAAAGTCACAGTACTTCGATGTTTGCACATCGCATAATTATGATTGGTGGTTAAGTGGAGCAGGCACCTCTGGTGAAGTGGGGGTGATACCTCCAGCCCATTGTGGAATTACAACCCCCGATCATTCCTCCAAATGGCTCATGGAGTCCTATGGGCCGCTGTTAGTCCACTCGTAATCTGGCAGGAAATCTGCCAGGCTCAGTGGCGCGGCAATGTAATATCCTAGTGTGCCTGTAATTCCATAGTATGCCTTAGCAATTAACGTCAAACTTACATCGAGGCCTACGCTCTGGAAATTCCACAAACTCAATGCATTCTGTAAAAAAAAAAAACATGCCACTAAATGAAAACAGTAGATGGACACCGTTGCCTGCAGTAGTGTAGTTCACAAAATGATGAGATGACATATGTTACAATATGGAAGGCAGGTAACATTTCAGAAAGGTAATAGTTTAGCAGCACTCATGACTGTATAATACAAGTCAGTTGATGAAGAAGTCCACCCCAGCCAGCTATTGGCAGCTGAGCCTAAGCATAAAGAAAGCCGACGTGCAATAGGAGTTAGCTCTGATGGAACTGAATCTGCCAAGTCTACAAACATTGTTTCACCCAAATTCCTAACCTCAAATTCAACATGAAACCCATACTCACTATTTGTAGCTCATGGCAACATCCACAAAATACTTCCGTCTTTGCCGATACACATTGTCTTTAAATCCCTGGAGAAGGGAACAAGAAAAAACATAAAATGTAAATAAGGGGATAATGAAGAAGGCAAATATTGAACACCAATATTGTTAACAGCACACAACAAAAGCATTAGTGGGATAATAGCACATTTTATTGTTTAATATGTGACCGGTGTTTGCCAGAAACATTGCTAAATCCATCAGACTGAAACTTTAAATTGCCTCTGATTGCCTTTTAAATGAAATGGAGTTATGCTTACTGGCAATCGCAGGTGTGAAATTGCAGGTTCGTGTGTGTGCTCTAGTCTAATTATAGAAGACTAAGCACGGGGGTAAACTGTGATGGGCTTTAATAGCTGAATGGTTTTCCTAATTTCTGCAGTATTTGAAACACGTGCCCCACCTTTTGCTTTTTGTACTGTAGATAGGAGCTATGTTGTTTTTAATAACTTGCTCTTGCAATGGATTTGATTGTAGGTCTACTGCTGACTCCATGATCAAAATATAAATGGAAATGTAAGGTGTTTGCTGTGATGTTACAAAATTGCGCAGTATATTGGTGTGCTTCTCAAAACAACCTGGGCCCGGTTTACAGGGGCTCCTCACTTTTCTCTGTGCAGCACACGGCTTCTTTCGGGTGTATGTGGCAGCGGCAATGCATCCGCAAAGGGTACTGGCAGTCGCGCATGCGCAGTAGAACCTTCTGATCACTGGAGATGGGCCCAGTCTGCACCCCGATCACACGTTTACGCGTTGGCGCGCGTTCCTGTGAGACTGAAGTATTGGTCAAGGGGAAGGCACAGGTACCCGAGCTATCACAATGGGGGTGTTAACCAATGTTGCCCTCTTGTGCCGAGAGGTCAAATACAGATGTGCTGCAGCAGTGTCCTTTGCATCTGAATGGGCAATGGAAGCTGCAATCAGCGCTTACCTTATTTTACTGCAGTTGTTACCTTTTGTGAAGGGGTTCTCATAGCTGTAACTAAACATGCAACATTGTCTATTACATAATTCTAGACTACGACGATCATAGGTGGGCATCATTACTAGTTTACTTCAGCATTTACTAATTTAAACATTTCTGGAAATTACGATTTTTGTTTTTTTGCCAATTTCTTTTTTTTTAATTTCCATTTAATGCCGCCTAACCTACACAGAAACACGGAAATGGGGTTGGCGGTCTCGGGTATTTCTACCCCAAAGTTGAAAAGATTCACTGGTCTTTGGCTTGGATGCCTCATAGCGCCTGCACTTCTGTTGCTGCTGGGCAAGAGTTTGGTCACACTTCGGAACACGAGAAAAGGCCTCCTTTTCCTTTGCAGAGGATTCCTGGGCATTTGAAAAAGCAAACATACTGTTCGCAGAATTATGTTTTACAGAATGCCTAAACATTACTGTGTGTGAGCGTTTTCTGACTCCATCTCCACACTGTACTCATGTCAAACAAATAAAATAACCCCACCCCTCTGTTCCGCACCCAAAAAGAGTTTCCTATCTTCTACTAAAATGCTTTTGTCCTTCCATCTTGGCTCATATACCGGTTGGAATTTTTCCTGACCTGGTTTTGGATTACCCATTAAAACAACAGTACCCGAGGAGATGGGGCATTACCGGTTGTGTAATGCCCCCGTGTTGAGAGTTACAAGCCCTCTGAGGGTTCTATTGCTATGAGCACACCAGCACGTTGTACCGGGGTACTAATAGTATGTTTTCTCGAGTTGAGAAACTGCGTTGAGACTGCTTCTTAACTCGAGAAATAAAAGCAAAATAAATGTCTGCCAGGAATCGGGGAGAACGGACTACATGTAGTCCCTTCCATGGCTGCCATTGAACAGTGATTAAAGAAAAATGTATAAAAAATGGCCACCATGCCACAGGGAGAATGGACTTCATGTAGTCCCTTCTCGCTTTCCTTGATGGCTATTAAAAAGATAAGAAAACAATGAAAATGTCTGCAATGGATCAGTGCAAAGTCCCTTCTCCCTTTCCAGGGTGGCAAGACAGAGAACGGGAAGGAACTTCGAGGGACAAGACAAGCGTCCCTCAACATCATGTAAGTCTTTGTCGGCCCGGTAACGACCCGGAGATGGCCAATCAGATTGACTGTTACAATCTGATTGTCTCTCGCCAGGTACTAATACTGTTTAGGTGTTTGTGTTTGTCTGGCATTGGATCATGGAATTCCTTTTGAACCCAACACATGATTCCTTTACTTTATTCAGACCCCCTTCAACTCCTTTTCCCCCTCTAATTGGCTTATTAGAGTAGGACCCTCAGCTGGATTTTGTCTAACGCTTGTGCCATTGAGGCGAGCAATGTGCGGGCAAATGTGATCTATCGACATTTCATTCTTCTTATGGTGGCTAGGTGTGTGTTCCAGACTCTAGGTTTCCAACATCTGCGATACGTGGAGTTATAAACACGACTGGTTGATTGATTTCTTATCTGTGTACCAATTCCTTGATTTTATGTTGTAGATTCTTTCTTTTCAGTCCCAAGAGGTGTGCTTGTTACTCATTCCTCCCCTTGATTTCCCAAAGTGTCATGGTTTAGCAGATTGTTCTCACCTGACTGGGAGGATTGGGGGAAGATTTGAAGGGCAGGATTTGCAGATGATCCAGCATTCCTGATATTGATCTAGAGTTATTATATATGACTAGGTTCTTATAACAACTGCAGTGTCCATAGGTAGTAAAGCATGATTAATACATGTCATAAATGTCCGACATAATAACGGCATTAGTGCACCTCTGTCTGTCAGGCCGAGGGTCGAAGTACATGTTCCCCAACCCAGATGGATATTTTAGCACATGTTTTGTTGTTCTGTCCTTGGAACTATGCATAGTTCTTCATTTAAGAGCTGAGAGACGAGGCAGATACAGTTTTGTTCTTTTTGGTGGGCACTTTGGATGATGGAATAACAAGTCTTTTGGGGACCTTTTTATTTGCAGATTGGAATAGCAGGGAGAGATGTATCCAGGTTAGCATTGAAGCCGGGCCCACACAGTGATGTATTTGTAGAATGGGGCATTTTGTGATGCGCAGACTTAGTGAAAGGACTGAGGCTGGACATGCCAGGGGCGGGTGTAGACTTCAGGCATGTGATCATCCCAGGAACTAGCTCCACCCCCCCCCCCCCCGGCGGTGGGATCCCTCACGAGGAAAAGTTCCATGGATAGTTCCCTGAAAGGGGTAGGATCAGCTGGTTTTGCATTATTATCATTTCTTGATGTATCGTGCAAAGGTCCCATGGCTTTTTTAAATTGTGCCACAAAACCTCAGGGTCTTCTCCTTCTTTTTTGTTGTTGGGGGGGCCTGCTCCTATCCAGGGGAATCCCAACAAATGATATACACACAAAAGCAGCAGGCTACCCCTCCCTCTTTATCTGAGACTTCGCGACCTGAGGAAATAATGCAGGTCAAATAAGTCACTGCGAATTGTCTTCACCAATGAATCACAGTTGGTATCATGGCACATAGATATTAAAAATCAATGTCGATAACAATTGAAAACATGCCAAGATTAAAGATAAAACTGTACAAAAAATTCTCAACGTGTGCAAAAAAATGCACAGAATGGTTACTTAAACAGTTCGCAAATTCAAACGACAAGCTTTTGAAAAACACCTCCTAATAAAGCGAGAGATGTTTGCGAAAGAACCCGCGGGGAGAACTTGGGCACACCACTCCTGCTTAATGATGTAATGAGCCATAGGTCCATTTAGGAACAAAACAAAAATAGCTATGCTTGTTAAACATTGAGAATGGAGTTTGCGAACTGTTTAAGAGACCATTCTGGAGTGGTAGATGCTCCCTCACATTTAAGTAGAGAAAAGGGATTATCAGGAATGCACTGTGCTTAATACTGACACCAAAGCACGTGTTTCTGCATTGTTTGCACAGGTTGAGTATGTCTGCATAGTGTTATGATTAATCTTTGTATGTTTTCAATTGTTATCGATATTGATTTTTAATATCTATGTTCACTAATAAAATAAAATGTGTTTTTGACTAGTTCATTGGTTAAGACAATTCGCAGTGACTTTTTTGACCTGCAGGTTGCAACGTCTCAGATAAAGAGGGAGGGGTAGCCTGCTGATTGAGTGTGTTATAATTGTTTTATGTTATGAACACATTGCATGTGTATTGTATTTGTGTATTTGCATTTATAGTTGCTTAGGCTAGCATCCACGAAAGGCTCAGGGGGCTGAAAGTGCTCACACAGAATCGGATTTCCTATGAACAGCATGTTTCCCACTTCATTCAGGCACAGTACTTCTCCACCTGGCTTGCTGCCGTGAGTCCTGCAACAGCTGTCATGGAAAAGAGGCCTGATGTGCCTCACAATTATCACGGGGCCAACTACATTGCAGCCTTGACTTGTGAATGTATCCCCCATAACGGGTAATAAGGTCACACTTACCGGGTGGTCTGCATCCAGCTCGGAGCCATACATGAGGACTCGGTGCGAGCATCTGTCCAGCTCGGCGATCTTCCTGGGGAACCATGGGACGCCCTCATACTCTGCGAAAGACACGGGGCAAAAGCAACACCTTAGTCGTTTTAATTTCCGATGTGTTATCTTAAAAGTGTGCAATGGTTAATGACAAGCGGCCTTGCCTTCTTCCTCGGGCCAGGCACTGCCAGCTGGACTCAGCGACAGGATGTTGGGCTGGCACTTCAGCAGCTGTACCACCTCGTTGAACTCTTTCTTGCTGCACGCGAAGTCCACAAAAACATCCACCTCCGAGTCTCTCCTCTTTGATTTCTTTGATTCGATCTGTACCATGCTGAGGTGCTTTTCCTGCGGGCAGACGCCAATTAACTGTCACTGAATCGTTTTCACTAGTCAACAAATGCAATTGACAATACCTATTTTTTTCAGGCAGCAGCCACTACAAATGTATCAGTCAGCCGCATATTTCGTTGATAGCTGCGAGTTTACGCACAATATGCTTTTCGGTGTGTGCGGGTACAGCAACGATTATAATGTACCAATACCTCATACGTGGTTTCATCGACAGTCATTTTTACGACTGCCTTTTTTACGAGTACAGAATTACGAAAAAAGTCATCGAAATGTTGGCGGGGCCAAGGGCAAATAAGGGATTGCGGGGTCAGCAATAGTTAAAAATAGGTAGGGAAGGGGGATTTGATGGGGGATACACCCACCGCCCCCCCACCCAAAAACGATGACTTTTTTCGTAATTGTGTAATCGTAAAAAAAAAAAGGCAGTTGTAAAAATGACTGTCGATGACCAATACGGCTTCAGTCACACACTGTATACCACATGGTTGGTGCTTCTTCTCGATCAAAACTTACAAAAGACATTGCAGAGTTTGCCTTTCACACTTCGGAATTTGAATGGAATGAAAAATGTCTTTCCGAGGCTGCTTTACTGAACGCAGCCACTAGATGGGGTACGTGGCTTAAAAATGCAACGAATGCGGAGCAGGAAGAGCGCACGTTCATTTCTACTAAATGGTTAAAATAGGCTCACGCTAAAGCATAGAAGTAACAACAACTGCATTGGGATGAACATAAAAGCACGATGAATCAAAGTAAACCAGAATAAAAGCTCACAAACGAAAAGTCCATCAGAAATGGCAGCACGTCTCTGTTAACTGCGGAAAAAGTACCACAAATGATCTCTTGGCATCCTGCGGAAATGACAAAGAGGCATATTTCCACATTTCTGTGTTAGGTGTCAGCGAATGGGGAGGTTGAAATGGGTTAAGCAGAGTGTTTCATCTTTGTGTATGCATGGGAAAGGCACTTGCCAGACACTGTCGTAGTGGTATTAACTGCCTATTGATGGTAGCAGTTGCAAATGGTGTGAGTACCTGGGCATCTAATAGCAGTGCCTGGCAAATGCCTATAATGAATACACAAGCCAAAACTGTTGGCTTTGCCAATGCTTGTTTTTAACAGGACTTCAGTGACCAACATGCAATGTGCTTATAAAAACAGTTGCTGAAGGCAGACCTGATTAAGACATTTTTATTACACCATTAGCACATTTTCAACTCCAATTAAGACCCTAATTCATGGAATTATTTGCATATAAACAGAAATTTGCATGCCATGCCGCCTGCAAATCCCTGTTTGCTGAATAGGGATTTGCGGGCAGAATGGCACACAAATCCCTGTTTTACAGGCAAATATTCTATGAATCATGCCCTAAATCATTAACTCTGAAAAGAATGCTTTGAAAAAACACCGGCAGACACTACTAGCCCAAAGAGTTCCCATGTGGAGGTGTTTTGCGTGGGGACTTGGGGCGGGGGGGGGGGGCAGCAAATGATTGGGAATGGTGATAGGAATTAGCATGTCCATGGGCAGTCTAGTGGGTGGGCAAATAACCAAACACGTACAAGCTATGTGTCTCTCCATCTCACAATAACATAACATAGCATATGCCATTCCTCCCTATCTGTATTCCAATGCAATAGTTTCGGCGAAGTGTGCAAAGTAAATAGTGTGATTACTTTGTAGGAGCTGAGCGGACTTGTGGAAAGTAGCTTCCCTTCGTTTGGTCAAAGAACTGTCTCTTTAAAGATAAAACGTGCACCCGGCATAAAAGCCTCTTGCGGGTGCGAAGCGTGGCAAATTGTGCAAAGTGATTAGTGTGATCAGTGGGGGCAGGTGGGCGGTACCGGTTCCTGCCACACACATTGGTCTCTAGACAGAATCTGCTCCTAAGGCTTCTTAGGGCCTCACTAAAGTGCCACGCACTGTTGCAAATTGCAAGTTTGGTGTCACACATGTGTGCAGTGTGAATAGAACAAAGGAGAAAAATAAAGAAAAGGGGGTGAGAAATGGTTGATGCAACCCGTAGGGAGTAATCGCGTGGAGCCAGCCAAGCGGTAGCATGACCACTCCCTTTTCTTGGCATTCTTATGTTTGCCGTGACATTGTTCTATCTTGCCACTAATCACTTGACTCGAAATTGTGGAAAATAAAAGAGTTTCAGAGGTGACTGTGGGGTTTGATCCTTTGAGCCTCTGCTTCTGACTTTTTGATAGAGAGTATATAGAGGCAGCGTCCTCTGGGTGCGGTGGCCGATTGCGGGTGGTACTGGAGTGCACCGTGTTGCTTCATCTGTTTGTTGCAATCGTTGGTGCAGTAACCCTCTGGCTACCTGTTTGGGCTACTAGTCCTCTGTGCACTGACATTTTGATTGGACCTTATAGCCTCGCGTACAGGTTTGCGAAGTCAAATTGGATTGACCCCAGCTAAATCATCGGACATGTAAGCAAGTATATTAAGCTCGGATGACACAAGTATGGGGGCGGCTAAGGAAACAATGGGGGGTCCCTGCAAGGAACTTAGTATGGTGGCAGAGCTGCTGAGTGATCTAGGCAATAAGCGGCCCTGTACGCAGGGATCTTTGAATAAAGAGGCAACATTCCTGGAAGACGGCACACGTCTGGGTGTGCGCCCGAAACACGGGGGCTGCAGTACAGATATCTGCAGGTTTCAGGGGTCATAGTTCATCCCAGCACCCGGCTAATTGCCCTATTGCAGGGACGAATATTAAGGACTTCTTTAAAGTGTTAGACGCTGTAAATAAACCCGGTGGGAGTTAAAAAAAAAACAGCAAGATTGGACAGGACCCACATGAATGGACTTGCATAATTGAGCATGCAGATTACATGTCTTGGGAAGCAGTAAGAGGATTTGGTAACAGAGTTGTTAATCACACCTGTGACCCCCGATTCAAGATCCACCCACGGAACATACTAATTTCATGTATAAAGAGGGGGGGTTCATTTGACTTATGTGCAGATACACACTAATTTAAGTAACATCCACCATACCTTAAGAGAGGTAGACGAGCGCATATGTTTGACCTCACCAACCCTGTCGGCTTTAAATATGGTGCTGAGTTTGTTCGTCACATTATATGACATCATATGGGATGAAGGCAGTGTGCATTCCATTATGGTGGTGAATATCAGTTATAGGGTGGAGGAATTGTCGGCGTTAAATCAGCCTATGAGACAAAAACTGCAAGAACATATTGACGAATCATGTATGTGGTCTCACAAGGAAAAAGCAATCCTTTCTCCTATTTTAATCACCTCTGATTCGAATGAGAATGGAGAACAAAGCGTCGCACAGGATGTAGCCACTTGTGAAATGGTGAGCGCTAAACAGAATGTACTGAATAAACGAACGAAAAAGGGTCGGGAACTAAATACAGTCTCGATCCTCCAAAAAAGGGAGTAGACAAGACAGTGGAAGGGGTCCAACAACAACAAAAAAACAAAAAAACTAAGGTGATAAAAATTAAAAAAGCTTCCACTCAGGTATTTTATTTCGAAAACTTTCCTTCCCGGGGAAAATGGGGGAGGGGGGGGAAAGGTGGGGAGAAGCCCACCGGTGAAGAAGATATGGTTTCGCCGCTGATGGAAGATACTGTGGGAAATCCTACAGGGAACTTAGATCAGGTGTTGGCCCTGAACAGTGTTACTGAACAGCAACTAGGACGAGGGGCTGTGGCAGTGCAAATTATAACCCTCAAGCACTTTGGGACTCAGACACATGTGTGGAAATTGAGAAAGGGAGGGTATGTGAAAGTGGGAATGCAGGTTAGGATTGCTTAACTACAAGCACTTTTACACAAATGGGCCTAGATCTTTTAGGCTTAAATGACCCATATAGATTTACAAGTAACCTTATTACATCAGAAAGTGGTAATGAGCCCAGGGGTTTGGTGGAAAGAGGCATGGGTTCAAAGGGCTAAAGCATTAAATCGCAACTCCTCAGCCAAAGTCTTAGTCAATGGCATTGCCTCAAACTACTTTGTGCTGACACGTGGTACGAGACAAGGCTGTCCGCTCTCCCCCTTACTATATGCCCTGGTGGTGGAGTCCTTCGCTCAAGTGGTCCAGTCTAACTCTATGATTCATGGGATGACACAGGGGGGGCGGGAATATAAGCAAGCAATGTTCGCAGACGACATTTTGAGGTTCCTTACTCGTCCATTAGACTCGATTCCCGCCCTTTTTTGATGACATAAAGAAATATGGAGCACTATCAGGATTTCGAGCTGACCTACAAAAGACAATTGCAGTCCCTTTAAAGCCAAACACCGAAATTCCTCCCTGCTTGATAGCAAGGTGGGGCTTTCAAGTACAAACACAGTCTGTTAGATACTTGGGAGTAGAGATCACTGTTTCCCTAGCAAACTTCTTCGATGCAAACTACGTCCCGCTGTGGAACACTATTGCAGAGGACCTCAACAGATGGGCAGAGTTACCCCTCTCTTGGGCAGTGCGGTTCACCTCAATAAAGATGAACATTCTACCCAGACTCCTCTTCCCCTTCCAATCAATCCCAGTGATCGTCCCTGATCCCTTCTTTACGGAGGTCAAGCGTATACAATTAGCATTCCTCTAGGCAAACACGAAACCCAGAGTCCCATACACAAATCTGATTTTGCCGAAGGAAAGGGGAGGCATGCGATACACTGATTTTTCAGATTATTATAGAGCCTCCTAGCTTCGGATTCTCTCAGACCACCTAGGGCTATTATGCCCCCACTTTGGAGAGCCATATTCATGGTTTTCCTCCCTCCCCCAATTGTGGGTAAGATTTGTGTTTGGAGGGGAGTTGGTTCCTGGTCTCCTGAATGAAACACTTGTGCCATCACTACAATAACCAGAATCCTTTGAGACTGAAATTGAAAAAAGTAATTAGCAACACCTGAAAAGGAACACAGCTAACACAGCCTCCCTGATGAGAGTTTGAGACTTGAAAGTACTTGGAGGAGTAGAACTAACTATTGTGCTTTGGAACTGTAGCAGTTGGGATTTAACCCTGGTCATTTTTGAACATTGTTGGGACTATTTGCATCTGGGATTCAGCCCTGTTATTATTTTTTGAACTGTGTTGGGATTCAACCCTGTTATTACTTACATCAGGATTAAATGACTTGGAACCAGAGTGCGCGCCTGACCTTCTTTTTCTTTTTCCACCTATGGGAAAACCCTGAAAAGCAATGGGCATCCTTAGAAAACTCTCTCTTTGCACCAGTCACTCTGGGGTCCTATATCTCAAAGGCAGAACTAAAGGAAGCCCTGCACGTTGTCACAGTTCCTCCCCTACTCTATCTCGAACTGAGAAGTGTCCTTCCGTACCCATGCTGGGGACTTTCTCGCCGTGGCTCACTTACACCATTTGAACAAATCCTCAGCGTGCCCCGAACTACCAAAGGGTTGATAGATCAGTTATACAGTGCACTACTCCCTAGGGGTCATCTTTCACGCCCCGCATCTGAAAACACATGGGAAACAGACCTCGAGCTGGTAGACCAACCAGAAGCATGGAGAGCTATACACAAGGCTGTGTGGAGCTCGTCAGTATATGTGCAGTATAAAATGCATAATGCTCGCCTTCTGATGAGATGGCACTACACTGCCCAACGGCTATCTAAGATGTTTCCCAGCATCACCCCGTACTGCTGGAGAGATTGTGGGATATTTGTGATTACTGGCACCAATGGTGGAAATGTGTGAAAGTCCAGACATATTGGAAGGAGGTCGTGGGGTAGATCCAAGCAATAGACGGTATTACCAGAACACTCACTCCATTGTTGGGGCTGTTTGGTGTTGAATCAGATGGAGATGACTCACACACAACGCTCTCGCGCATGCCTCGAAATGTGTTACTTGCAGCGAGAGTGTCCCTTACGATTAAATGGAAAAGTAACACCCTGCCCTCGAAAAGAGAATGGCTAATGAAAGCTCACTCAATCTACGAGATGGAAAGCCTCACGGCCATCCTTTAGGAATCCCGCACACAGAAACACTCGATCTGGTTACCCTTCAAAGAATATTACTTGGCATATTGGGACTCCCTGAATATATCATATTAATATGGGACTGTGTTGTCTCTAGAACTGCTCACTGAAAAACCAAGCGCATCGTGCTGCAACCAATTCTGAACACACTGCACTGTGAATTTACTGTGTAAATGTTGATAACTTCCTAAAAACCTGATGTTACTTTTATGCCTTTTGGGATGACTTGAGGAGGGGGAGGGAGCAGGGAAGGTATGGGAGGGAGTAGGGAGAGGGAGGATCTGGGAGGGGGAGGGTGTGCGAGAGTACACCCGAGGTTCTTACTATTGGCAAATGCTTTCTATTCATTCTTATTTGTGATCGCCACTGTGAAATTAACATGTAACACTGTCACACTTGTTGTAAAACCAATACAATTCCGTAAAAAAAAAAGCGAAAAACAGTCTTCTTGGGCTACAGCCATAATTGTTCCGATTTATAAAAAGGGAAGCCGTATGGAGCCATCAAGTTATAGGCCTATTGTCCTGATGGATATTGAAAGCAACATTTTTGCAAGATGCGTTTTAAAGGAAATTGAAGTTTGGTGTAGAAATACGGAAATGCTTTTAAGATTCCAGGCCAGGGGGGGACTGGCCTAAAGGCAGCTCTGGAGATTTCCCGGTAGGCCTCTGCACCCAGGGCCTCTTCTGTGTGGTATTTTCAAATTTTTCCATAGGAAAAGGGTTGGGCTTGCTGAAAATTTGTAATATGGGGCCACTTAGAATATTATTTCTAGGGCCTCTTTTGGTTCCCTGTCCACCCTTGTTCCAGGCCGGTTTTAGGCGGGGAATGGGTACTGATGCGAGTGGATTGCTTATTCAAGCATTAATTGAGCAAGCATGTATGGTGGAGAAGTACCCTTTATATGTTGTAAGCATGGACCTGAGTCTCGCACATGATAGAGTGGACAGAGCAAGACTCTGGCAGAAGCTCTCACATTGGGGTATACCACCTTCCATTTTGGAAATTCTCATCTTGTTGCATACAGGTACGAAGGTAAAAATAAAGCTGAACTTGAAGGGTAGGTCTCAAAGCCAATAAGAACAAAGCACGGACTGAGGCAGGGTGCATACTGGCACTGTGCCTCTTTAACGTTTATTTGGCAGATCTGTTGGACTTCTTGAAGGATGCCTCCTTTGTTGCTCCAAAAATAAATGAGGAAATACGCTTTTGTGTGGCTTACGCTGATGACATTTTTCTGTTAGATAGAATGCAGGTGGGACTACAAAGGCTCCTTTCTCATTTGGAGGAATATGCCAAATTAAATGGTTTGACCGTCAGCCCAAATAAATCTAACATCATGTTTTAGAAAGGAAGTAAACATAAAAGGGTTGACTTTAAGTGGTCAATGGGTGTATCAATTCTACCTGTGGTTCCTATGTCGAAATATCTGGGTGTCGGGATGGCAGGGCCTAATTAGATCAAGAATTACTAAAGGGATTTGTGGGCCAAAGATCGTCAACTAGCGGCACAGATGTCATTTATTGCAAAAAATATTGTTGCTTCATTATGCAACCACGTTTGCAATTTTATATATCTAAGGTGATCCCAGTGTTAGTATATGGGCTGGAAATTATGTGTAGGACCGATAACCTGGAATTAGATAAACTAGAAGCCTTTATACTGAGAAAAGCATGAATGTTACCCAGTTGTCTACCCTTGACGATGATTTGTTTTGAATTAGGCTTCAATTCCTTGTCTGCATTAACACACTTGAAATCTATTGTGTTATATCGGGAAACATTGATTGGTGCAAACACAATGGGGGAGGGGGCCATCTTTGCTAAGTTTAAAGGAAATTGTAAAGTGATCATGGATCGTTACAAGGTGCCTCTGGACCTATTGCTGACTAATCCTGGACATATAAAGCAAAAGATTATAGATGTAGACTGGATTGAGATAGGTGAAATTAGGTAAAACTACTGCCTATGTAAGGAAATAAGTCTGGAGTGTAAGAAGAAGGGGACTCTAGAGAAGTATCTAAGACAGTGTCCGGATAGGCGACATCGAGACACCTTTGTAAGGTTCATTTAATCTCTTGCAAAAGGGAGAGGTGTTGGCAATAAGAGGACTAAATGAAAGTGCAACTTGACGGTTTTGTGGATGCCACTGGAAACCCTAAAACAGTTAACGATTTTCTGTCCAGCATTGAAGAAGGATAGGGAAGAATTGTTTAGCGGATTTGTGTATGAAATTAATTCTCTGAATACAGAACATTTTTGGAGATATATCTTGCAAGTTTCGCCTTCCACCATTCTGATAAGTATAGTGCACTTTTTAAAGAATGTAAAGTTGATATGATTGTGTAAGGGGAAACATTATGAACGGCTTAAATGGAAGAGCATCTGTGAAATTCGTTGGGGATGTTAAGTCTGTGAACTGATTCCTCTTGCATTTTATGTTTTGTTTTTTAATATTTAATGAATAATGTGTTCGATATTTTTAAAGTTTCTATTCTTACTTTAAAGTCATTGATAACGAAATTGATGTATTGTATTTTTCTTGTGTCTTGAGTTGTAAAAGGTTTTGTATAAAACCAGCTACAAAAAAAATCTTTGGCTTATAGGGGGTTGAAGTGCCTCATTATAGCCCAAACTAAACAGCCTTCGCTGGCAGGGGTTGGGCGGTACCTGGCTGACTTGTCATCCAGCCCGCCGGCACAAAGCCTTGCTCTTGGGCTACTACCTGGAATCGCCATTCACTGCCTCTTTGTCATGTTGACAGATATCAGGCAAAGCAGTGGCTGTAAATGCTTTTAACAGAATTGGTCTCCAAATCAATGGATTTGCACACCTTTGAGACAGGCAGTATTTCGAAAAATGCATTTGAATAAATATAACTCAGTTCTGAATAAAGCTAATTTGTAATTCAATTACAGAATTATTTATAACCCCATATTCATTAATAACTCTTAGTGCCCAATTTCTTGAAAATCATCTTCTTTTAATTTGAGTATTTCTATGGTTAAAAAAACAACGTATTTCTGGAGCGAGCTCCCTTCTTCACGGGTTGTCTACAACATTAGTCAAAACACCAAATTAGTATATTGTAAAGAAGTGAAACATATCAACAAAATTAAAAAGAATATTTCACAAAAATTAATTTCCTCATTTTGCTCCTTGCTCACAAATGTTCTACAAGAAGTAATAAATGCACATTCATGTTTACCACAATCGGTCACATAGTCCATATCCTTTATATTGTTGCCATAATTATGCACATAATGTTTAGTTGAGCGACATTCGAAAAACATGAGTGACAAACGCGATCCAAACCAACTTCACATCCTGGTGCTCAACTATCACCCATAGAGTATCATATTTCAACACAAGTGGCCCAAAGTGATCCAAGTACCTGTTATAATCCTGAAGTGATGAAAACACTCTGCTACAGTGCAAATCAATCTATATACATAAAGTCAACATTTGTTTGTGGGGGGATTTCCGTATACATTTCCACACTGTTTCGCTAATCTGCACCAAATTTTGCATAGCTGTCTGTTAGGACCTCCAGACATGACTGGCTACATGACATTTGAACACCCCACCTCTTTCCCCAGATTTCAGCAAAACTAAACATTTGTGTGTGGGTTTGTGGCAAAGCGTTGCTCCTTATACAAATCCACACCGTTTCGTGAATCTGCACCAAATGTATCATATTTACCTGTTAGGACCCACCGGACATTACTGGCTACATGGCATTTGGACACCCTACCCCATTACCCGGATTTCAACACAAGTCCGAATTTGTTTGTGGGTTTGTGGCTTGACGTAGCGTTGTTCCTTGTACAATTCCACACTGTTTCACCAATCTGCACCACATTGTACATAGTTACCTGTTGGGACCCTCCAGACATTACTAGCTACATGACATTTGGACATTCCACCTCTTTTCCACGGATTTCAGCACCCTCAAACATGAGATGGTAACCTGAAATTGGCAAAACATCAATGTGGTAGTAGAAGGACCGGTCCCAACACAAGGAACAAAACTCAAAGTTGTTAAGATGGATTTCTGAACTCTGACCTAGTGGGCAGAAGTTCAGAAGGCCAGCCTAGTTTCTTGGAACAGGGTAACCTCTGGACAAGCCAGACCAATCAAAGTAGCTATGGCGGCATTCAAGACTAAGGGCCCCATTACACCGAAGGCGGTAAGGGTTAACGGTCACCGGTAATGGTACCGGTGACCGTTAACCCTTACCGCCTTACTACGAGGTCCCTTTGCGGGTTGGTAATTTAACGGCTGCTTTTTAGCAGGCGTTAAAAACCAACCCGCAAAGGGACCAGGGTGCTAATTAAGGTACTGCAATTTGCAGTACCGTAATTAGCCCCTTCCCCATTCCCATTATGCCCTATGGGGCAAAAATGGGAATGGGGAAGGGCAATGGGGGAAGGGGGAATTACCGCCCCGCCAACCTTGGAATAGGGCGGTAATTCCGCTTTCCTCCAAGGCAGTGCCGGTATTTTACCGGCATGGACCAAGGTGCTAATAGCACCATGGTCCACCGCCTACCGTGTAATGAGGCCCTAAGTCTCAAGAGGGGTGAGGGTGACTGAAAGACCACAATGAGCACACAGAGCAAGGACACTTACAAACTAATCCCAGAGGTGTTATATCAAAAATATAAACACATTTATTACAAGGACTTTGTAACTCAGACCATAGAAAAGAATCAAACTAACACACCATAATCAATACAATATATATACAAGACCATTGCGGTCTAAAGGGTTAAATGCACAAAATATGTCGACAACCTAGATGGGAAGGAAACAGGCAGTGCAGGTAGTCTTTAGGCCCCTTCAACATCAGCAACACACCTAACTAAGAGGCAGTCCAAGCCCTAAGAAGAGAGGAGCCTTGTGCTCAAAAGTACATGCAATGCAAGTTCACGCGGTTGTTCCAATGGGCGAAACAGGGTCTCTTCAGGGGTCTCTAGCGGCTCAGGAAGGTGGATGAGGTGATGAAGAATAAGTTCCTACTATTCAGGGAGGACCTCCACTTGAAGGCAGAGGCAGTTCCAGAGTGTGGGATGGAGTTGCTAGTTCGCAAAAGCAATGGAAAGGAGAGGGACCCTCAGGGGCCACTCATGCGTAAAAATGGGCCCTGGTGCTAGGGGTCACTGGTACATGTTAGAAGTACTCACTGGTCCCAGGCGCTCTTGGACCCAAACTTCGCCAGTTCAGTCCACTTCGCTTGCAGGTTCGAACGCAACAAAATGGACGTCTCTGCGGCTTTCAGTTCCTGAGATACAGTGAGGATTCCAAAATGGGACAGTGGCGATTTCTCTGCTCAGGATGGATGAATCGACCTGGTTTCACTGTAGCAGGCTTCAGGGGCAAGAGGGTCACCAAAGCAGTGCGCTTGCAAGGGTCGTTGCCGTGGTATGGCAACACGGTAACCGCGTATGCTCCGGTCCTGGCGCACTCGTCTCACTTCAGACTTTGTAACGCCAAGTGTACGAAATTCAGTGTGACGGTGCCGTGGACACAGAGCTAGCAGTATACCAAGTTTTGAGGGCCTCCTCAAAACGGCAGTAGTGACAGAGCAAAGCAACTGGGTAAGCTGGTCAGTCCACTGGTTGGCCCAGGAACACTTCCGAGAAAGCTTACTTGCAGGTTTTGATAAAGGTGCCAAGAATAGTTGGTCCCACTATCCCAATGGGTCGAAGCGTCTTCGCAGACCTTCTAGGACGACAAGATGCAGAGGGGTCGCACGGGACGACAGCGGGCTCAGCGTGTCAAACCTTCCAGCAGGTCACCAGCGGTTCCTCGACTCAGCTTCATAGTTTCAGGATACTTCGATCCTATCCTTCATTCAGTGAGAACTCCAGAGATCGACATGGTATGGGTGTTTTTGGCCTCCTCTAAAGTTCCCTTTGCGCCAAAACAAAGAGGGCCCAATGGGAGATCGGCTCACAAACACACACTCCATAAGTAGGCCAATCACGCACCACGGTGGTCCCAGTCATTCAGGGCACTCCATACTCTCTGGCACCCAGGATGTGTATCGGACTCAGACAGTCCAGCCCACATCCTGGAGGCACACACACAAGGCATGCAGAAGCCCGCAAAAGCATTGTGTTTCGCGGGAAAATGCATGACCAAATAAGGATGGACCGGGGGTCGATTCAACCTGGGGAAGGTGAAGGGGTCAGATGGCCAAAGGACAGGACAAAGAACCTCGTGGCATGGCCATTTCAGAGCCAGGCCACCTATTCGTGCCAAACACAGTTAATGCAGTTAACATGACAGGAAAGGGTTAAAAAATAATGCGAAACGATAGCTGCCACAAGCCCTGTCCATGACACATCTGCAGATCTCACAAAAAGTCCATCAGGAGTTTCTAGGGTCTTTGGAAAATAACTACAGACCCAAGTACACTGTACTGGAAGGTACACTGTGTACTTGTTACATGTTGCACAAAAGTTGCAACATGGGAAAAGGACTATGAGAAACACAGTCTCCCAGTACGGACTGTTGTAAAGACATGTCAGTTTCCCCATTAAAAGTGAATGAAAGCCCAGAGGAGTGCAGCTGAAGGCTGTGCTTCTCTGGCAAAGTCAGTCTATGGCGTCTAAACAGTAGCAACACATTTGGGGGTATACACATGGAGGGAAAATTACATACAATTATGAAATATTTCCTAACACTCGCCTCTCCCAGACTAAGGACAGGGGGAACTTATCCACGTCCTGGACAACCCATCAGCATTGCTATGTTGGACACCTGGCCTATGCTCAAGAGTGAAGTCAAAGCCTTGCAGACTTATTGACCACCTAAGCAACTTTAGATTCTCTCCCTTCATGTTCATTAGCCACTTTAAGGGCTTATGGTCAGTTTGCACAGTAAAGTGGGTCCCATAGAGGTAGGGCCTCAGCTACCTTAGGGCCCACACAACAGAGAAACATTCTTTCTCCACTTTCGACCATCTGAGCTCTCTGTCTTTAAGCTGGCGACTAATGAAGCCAATAGGCTGTTCCTTAACCTTCTCATCTGCTTGTGATAGTACAGCTCCTATCCAAGTGTCAGATGCATCTGTCTGCACAATAAAAGGTCTTTGGTAATCAGGGGGCCTGAAAACAGGGGCCTGGCATAAGGAGTCTTTTAAGCCATTGAAGGTTTTCTCACACTCTTCAGACCAAGTTATCTTCTTGGGTTTCTTTTGAGTGGTGAGAGCAGTCAGAGGAGCAGCTATGGTGCTATAGTCTGCCATGAAATTTCTGTAGTACCCAGTGAGATCTAAAAAGGCTCTCACTTGGGTCTGAGTAGTGGGGGTAGGCCAGTCCTGTACCGCTTGTACTTTACTGGGTATAGGCTGCATCCCCCCTCCACCTACTTCATGTCCAGAGCCCCAATCATGCTTTCCACAAGACCATTTGTCTGTGGGTGATATACGGATGAAAACCTATAGGTGACACCACATTTCTTCCACATGGACTGCATATACTTTGACATAAAGTTGCTGCCCTTATCAGACACAACTTCGTTAGGGAAGCCAGCCCTAATAAATATGCCAAGTAAGTCTTTTGCAACTGACTTGGCAGTCACAGTCTTCAATGGGATGGCCTCAGGATACCTGGTGGCATGGTCAACCAGCACCAGGATAAACCTATTGCCTGAGGATGTTTGGGGGTCAAGGGGACCAGCTATGTCGATCCCTGCCCTCTCAAATGGTACACCCACCACAGGGAGTGGTACCAATGGAGCTTGAATTGTTGAGCCACTCTTAGCAGATAATTGGCAGGTAGCACAACTCCTGCAGTGACTTTCTACTTGCACCCCCATCTTGGGCCAGTAGAAATGCATGGATAAACTTTGCTTGGTTCTCTTAATTCCAAGGTGACCAGCAAGGGGCACTTCATGCGCCAACTGCAGAAGGAAGGGTCTTATAGCAAGGGGAACCACCAACCTCCTATGGTCTCCTTCTGTAGACTCTGTAGGCTCGCTGTACAGGAGCCCACCTTCCCAATAAATCCTATGCTTCCCAGGAGGTTCACCCTCAAGCTGGGAGCAGGCCTGTCTCATTAGGCCTTCCAGAGATGGGCACTCACGTTGGCCTTTACTGAATTCTTCTCTGTCAGGACCACCTTCTACTAACAAATCTTTTAGTTCAGGATGGTCATTTGGATCAAATACATCAGGCAACACCTCTACCTCATCAGGTTCTGGTGTTTGACCAACTACCTCCACCTCAGTGCTAGGTGAGTTAGGGGGAATATTTTCTTTCCCTCTTCTGTATTTTCTGACTCCTTTAGCCTTGGGTTTCCCCTTTGGCTGGGGCATTGCAGTGGTCTCAGGCAGTGCTGCCCCTGTTTGAGACCTTGTGCAGGGTCTTTCAGCCGTATCTCCCACAAGCCCTAATGCTCTGAGATCATTTCCGAGCAAGACCTTTCCTGGGACTTTCCCTTGAAATGCTCACTGGAATCCTCACTGCTGTATGTACCATTCAAAGTAAGAGTTCCAGGTATTATTGGGAACATGATAGGTGGGACTTGAGCCAACCTAGTGGGTAACAGAGTAGCTCTGGCAACTTCCTATGGGTCTACCAAGGTAGAATCCACTACAGTTCGACTACACCCACTATCTCTAAGAGCTGGAGTATCTACTCCATTGATCAGCATACTGTCCTTAAAGTAGTGCTTGTTATTATCTGGAATCCTAGCATAAGCCTCTGAGACTTTAGGCTCCCAGGATACCAGGGAAACTAAAATTACCTCACAATCTATCCCACTGGGGAAGGAATCTGAGGAGAAGGATGCTCTTGTAATCTCTTCTTCCTCATAGGAGGAGAAGGCCAGATTAGCAGAGTGAACCCCCAAGGTTTTGACCTTACATTTGGGATCCCCCTTCATATGGTCAGATGCTCCACAAGCAAAACAAGATTCACTGGGTCTGTTTACATAGGGAGGGTAGTATAATCAAAGTTCTGTCTGAGAAGCTGACCTCCACTACCCTGTGAATTCTCTTGTGATTTACCCTTATTTTTCTTTTTGCGGCCCTTCTGGGAGGAAGTTTTATCAAATTCCCCACCCTTCTTATCTTTGGACATGTTCCCCTCCTCCTGCTTACCAGGATGAGTCTACTCTATGTGACACCCACACATCTGCTGCAATGGCTAGCTTCTTAGGATCTATCTCCTTCAAATCTGCCAAATGCTGCTTAAGCTAAGGGGAACAAGATGCAAAAATATGTTCAAGCATGACAAAACATATCATACCTTCAAAAGTGGAGACCTTATAACCTTCAACCCAGCCAGTCAAGTCTTTTAAGAATTCAGTTATATAAGACACCCAATTACCACCTTCTTTCTTTTTGTACTCTCTGAATCTGTTTAAGTATTGGGCAGGAGTCTTTCAAAACTTTAAGATGAGACTTTGCTTGAACATAGCAAAATCTGCTCTCTCAGCTTTTGCCATTTCCATAATGGCACTGCAGCCAGAATGGGGCAGTCTGCTAAGTAACCAGGCAATTTTATCAGCATTGCCAACCCGTTGAACTTCACATGCATAGTCAAAAGTATTCAGCCAGTCCTTAATGTCATTCTTTTCATCATACACACTGAGCAGATCATTAGGAAACCTAGGATGAGAGGAGGACCCAGACCCATGTCCAAGACCCTTAGATCCACTGGAAACTTGAAGCTTGGCCAGTTTCAACTAGTGATCCCTATCCTTCTGTTTTTCTGCCTGCTCTATCTTCAGCTTGGCCATGTTAAATCAAGCTCCTTCTGCCTAAACAGCAGTTCTTGCTTATTGAATTCAAGCATGGCCTCAGCATCAGCACTGGCAGAGGAAATATTGGACATCACTTCATCTAAATCCTCAAGGGTCCCATTGATAAGTGCAGCGACAGACTTGTTAGTTCTGCCTGTGAGAGCAGCCCCACCACCTTTTGCATTTACATCAGGAGCTATGGCACTGAGTTGTGACTCTTGCCATTCCATGATTCTTTGACTCATTTGCATTTTTGTGCCTTGAGAAGGTTAACCCCTCTCAGCACACATCTTTCTTAATGTTTCAGATTTAGAAGCATTTAAGGTTAACAAGGTACTTGTTTCCATAATGTTAGATAGGTCTATGGCCTTTTACAGTTATGCTACAACAATTCACTATGTGTCCTGGGTAGAAATAACTTGAAATGCCTTCACTAGTGTGATATGATATGATATGATATGATATGGTATTTGTAACGCGCCTATACACAGGTGTTTCAAGTGTGCAACACTGGATACCTTCAGTCTTATCCCACCGCTGTACACCAATTTGTTAAGATGGATTTCTGAACTCAGACCTGGTGGGCAGAAGTTCAGAAGGCCAGCCTAGTTTTTTGGAACATGGTAACCTCTGGACAAGCCAGACCAATCAAGGTAGCTATGGCGGCGGTCAAGACTAAGGGCCTCATTACGAGTTTGGAGGTAGCCATGCGCATGGCTGCCTCCAAACTCGGGTCCGGGTCCGGGTTCCCTGAATGGGGACTTACAGGGTCATTCCAACCTTGGAGGACCCGGTATTTCCCCATTCAGGGAAGACATCCCCATACGGGCCCCCATAGGGCTCAATGGGAATGGGGAGGGAGCTAATAACAGGCCTGTTATTAGCTCCCTAAATGAGGCGGTAAGGTGTTAACGGCACAGGCATCCTTAATGGCGCCGTTAACCCCTTACCGCCGCACTCGGAATGAGGCTCTAAGTCGCAAGAGGGGTGAGGGTGACTGAAAGACCTCAATGAGCACACAGAGCAAGAACATTTACAAATTACTCCCAGACAGGTGTTATATCAAAAATATAAGCACATTTATTACAAGGCCTTTGTAACTCAGACCATAGAAAAGAATAACAGCAATACTCAGTAAAACCAACACAACACAATGAATACAATATATAAACAAGACCATTGGAGTCTAAAGGGTTAAATGCATGAAATATGTTGACAACCTAGATGGGAAGGAAAACAGGCAGTGCAGGCAGTCTTTAGGACCATTCGACAACAGCAACACACCTAACTAAGGGGCAGTCCAAGCCCTAAGAAGAGAGGAGCCTTGTGCTCAAAAGTACATGCAATGCAAGTGCACATGGTTGTTCCAATGGGTGAAAGGGTCTCTTCACGGGTCTCTAGTGTCTCAGGAAGGTGGATGATGTGATGAAGAATAAGTTCCCTCTATTCAGGGAGGACCACCACTTGAAGGCAAAGGCAGTTTCAGAGTGCGGGATGGAGTTGCTAGTTCGCACTAGCAGTTGAAAGGAGAGGGACCCTCAGGGGCCACTTGTGCGTAAAAAGGGGCCCTGGTGCTAGGGGTCACCGGTTAGTGTTAGATGTGCTCACCGGCCCCAGGCGCTCTCGGACCCAATCTTCGGCAATTCAGTCCACATCGCTTGCAGGTTCGAATGTGACAAAAAGGACGTCTCTGCGGCTTTCAGTTCCTGAGATACAGTGGCAATTTCTCCGCTCCGGGTGGAGGAATCGACCTGGTTTCACTGTAGCAGGCTTCAGGGGCAAGAGGGTCACCAATGCAGCACACTTGCAAGGGTTGTTGCTGCGGTAGGGCAACACGGTAACCGCATATGCTCCGGTCCTGGCGCACTCGTCTCACATCAGACCTGGGAACGCCAAGTGTACAAAATACGGTGTGACGGTGCCATGGACACAGAGCTAGCAGTATACCAAGTTTTGAGGGCTTCCTCAAAACGGCAGCGGTGACAGAGCAAAGCAACTGGGTAAGCTGGTCAGTCCACTAGTTGGCCCAGGGACACTTCCGAGAAAGCTTACTTGCAGGTTTTGATGACGGTGCCGAGAATAGTTGGTCCCACTATTCCAATGGGCCGAAGCGTCTTCGCAGACCTTCTAGGATGACCAAATGCAGAGGGGTCCCACGGGACGACAGTGGGCTCAGCGTGCCAAACCTTCCAGCTGGTCACCAGCGGTTCCTCGACTCAGCTTCGTAGTTTCCGGATACTTGGATCCTATCCTTCATTCAGTGAGATCGACATGGTATGGGTTTGTTTGGCCTCCTCTTATCCAAAGTTCCCTTCGCGCCAAAATGAAGAGGACCCAATGGGAGATCTGCTCACAAACAAACACTCCATACATGGACCAATCATGGACCACGGTGGTCCTAGTCATTCAGGGCACTCCAGACTCTCTGGCACCCAGGATGTGTATTGGACTCGGACAGTCCAGCCCACATCCTGGAGGCACACACACGAGGCATGAAGAAGCCCGCAAAAGCATTGTGTTTTGCGGGAAAAGGCATGGTCAAATAAGGATGGACCCGGGTCGACTCGGGGAAGGTGAAGGGGCTAGATGGCCAAAGGACAGGACAAAGAACCTCCTGGCATGGCCATTTCAGAGCCAGGCCACCCATTCATGCCAAATGCGGTTAATGCGGTTAACATGGCAGGAAAGGGTTGAAAATAATGCGAAACAATGGCTGCCACCAGCCCTGTCCATGACACATCTGCACATCTCACAAAAAGTCCATCAGGATTTTCTAGGGCCTTTGGAAAATGACTACAGACCCAAGTACACTGTACTGGACGGTACATTGTGTACTTGTTACATGTTGCACAAAAGTTGCAACATGGGAAAAGGACTAAGGGAAACAAAGTCTCCCAATACTGACTGTCTTAAGGGCATGTCAGTTTCCCCATTAAAAGTGAGCGAACGTCCAGAGGAGAGCAGCTGAAGGCTGTGCTTCTCTGGCAAAGTCAGTCTATGTGTCTAAACAGCAGCAAAAAGTTTGGGGGTGTACACATGGAGGGAAAATTACATACAATTATGAAATCTTTCCTAACAGAAGTCCACGCCCTAGGATGTACGGTTTACAAGATATGTGCACCGCAACAAATTGCACCATGCCAGGGTGAGGCGACAGTTGGGGAGAGAGCACAGAATGTCCCAGTATGCAGAAGCACACCAACTATTGCCTCCCCCCAACGTCTGATCCAGAGTATGTCAGCCAGCCACATGTGCCCATTCTCAGGGCAGTTTACTTCAGGTGCAAAGCACATCAACGAATAAGTGAATTGGAACATCGAACTACAGGATCACTGTTATCATGTCAGTCTATAGAACCCGTTCGGAGAACGTGTACTTCTGCTAGTCAATCTATAAAAATCATAAATCATGTCATACACACTCATACAATAAAGAAGACTAACTCATTTAAGAAAGTTCAAGTTGATTCCTCACCAGCCATCTGGCTTGAAAATGTGATTGTACTTAACCCATTCTCTGTTTAATTGTGTAGAGCGCATGCTCTGCCAGGGTATCTTCTTTTACTACATTTATAATGTGCGTTACAATCATTTTTCCACCAACTGAGCACCAATAGGATCCGTCGAAGAATGTGTGCTGCTCACTATTTCATTAGATATGCAAATATAGCTTATTGTGCACAAAAGGTTGAGGACCCCTGACATAGAGGGATAAAGTCCATCTTAGATCACAGCCGTGATTAAAATCTGGGAAAGAAATACCTAGTTTGTATACAGAAGTTTGCCAATCTGTTATGAGAAGAAACCTATCCTAGTTTAAAAGGGGCTCAAAACTCAAAATAAGTACATGAGAAAGTAACCAAGCCCGAAGATACACTCACCGAAAGTAGAAAACTGCTTGGGTATAAGTCATGATATCCCCTAATTACACTCGATCGGCAGAATGCCGTAATAGCATACTCGCGGGAGATTTCCCAATTGTATGTATATAGCAAAGCAAGTAGTCACCTGATTGTGTCTACAAGCGTACCAGTGTGATCAGCTGTTCACAGCAGCACGTCATCACATTACAAACGGACATGAAGGACTACAGAGAATTCAGAGGCCAAAAGTGAAGCCTTTCCTAAGAGCATACATTCACATAAATTAAACGTGAAAAGAAAAACAAGTGTTTCCAACATCGCTCCACATCACATGTACAAAACTATTTCATTGCCACAAAACGTTGGCATAATCAATCGTTGAAAAATGCATGAATATCATGGTGTTTCGGTACTCTCACTTAACATCACGCAATTAGAGATCAGAATGTAACCTCAGAGAATTCAAAAAATGTATTGACAAACAAATAAAACATGATAATTCATTCTACACCAGTGCCTCGCATAATTTAAAAAAAATTGGAAAGTACAACTCACATTGTTTTCATAGGTGATCTTACCAGTGGTAATATCGGACCCACTTTCTCACAGTGTGCACCATATAAACCATCTTGCCTTCTCAAAATGCAAAACTGGTTCAAAAGAACCATATTAGTTGCTTTCCAATTCCCTCTGGAATTTCCCTCTGGGTCAAGGTGTCAAACCTGTCAATCCAGTAGGCTTCTCGTTGGAGCATTTTTTTCATCAAATCTCCACCTCTCATTGAGGCACATACCACCTCCAAAATAATAAAACGCATCTGTGGCACATTGTGTCCCTTCACCACAAAATGTTTAGCAACTGATTGTGGGTCCTCACATTTGATTTGTTGCAAGATGTCACTTCCTTTTATTATGCTAATGCAGCTGCCACAATTCAAGCATGGGAATGTGCTGTGTTTCTTTACCCAAAAATGTTTGTTTTTATGTAAAAGGGAGTTACATCTTGCACCCTGATTCAGGCAAGAACATCAGACTGCTTTTTCCAACTAAGGCAGTGCTCCTGGGCTGGCTGAACTGTCAAAAGGAAACACTATTTCCGTTCTTTCACAGTTCATTTTAGTTCCCCAGCCCCACATGCTCACGGAGCCATGCAAGTGCTGGGGTGTTTTGCTTAGCTCATTGGAAATGCTGTCTGGGGCACGGCATGTCTGTATGTGCGAGGGGGAGCTCCTGCCCCTCCTCGCACATATGGACAGAGCAGCCTGGAGCAGGGCGTTTCAGCACCCACACGCAGGCCAATGCAGAAGGTACATTTATGTTCATTTTTTTGTATTTAAACATGTGTATGGATGCGTGTATGCTTGTGTTATGAGTGAGTGTATGGTGATGGATGATTGTGTGAATGATAGAGTGATTGCTCTATGAATGTGTGTGTCTGTTAGTTTGTTTTGGTCTGTTGAGCTGATTTTGGCGAGTGGTGGATAGAGGGGGGGGGGGAGGGTTGTACAACAAAGGCATTACAAAAAAATACCCAAATGCTTTTGTTGCACAACCCCCTACCCACCTGTCAAAATCAGCTCTCCTTCTGAGGTGCTGTGGAGCCCAGGGGACAGGGATGCTATTTTTTTTACTGGATTTCTATCATAGATGTCCAATCAAAAATACCATGCGTTCCCCCTTGGCACCCTAGCGCCTTGCATACACACATAATTATGTTGATTGTGTTACGCCCATTGGGGCCCAGGGGACAGGGATGGTATCTTTTTACTGGACATCTATGAAAGATGCCCAGTAAAAAAATGTCATGCCTGCCCCCTGTGCACCCCAGCACCAATTGCAAACTGTTTGGCTATTTACCATTTTTTTTAAAGTATGCTCTACAATGCAACATTTTAACCCATTATTCTTAGAAAAATTCACGTGGGAAAATCCCCCAAAACCCCCTTGATTGGTTTGGGCTTCCTCACTGCGCTCGGTCACTATAGCATCTTTGGGGGAAATAGCTATGCCCCCCAGCTTAAAAAATTCACCAGCAGCCTCTGGCCCGCGGACTGTGTTGGGAACAGGATGGGGGGAGCCCAGGGACTGTGGTGGGAGCAGGATGGGTGGGAACCATGGGATAGTGGTGGGAGCAGCGTGGGGAGGGGCCAGGGTGTGTGATAGAGTGGGGAGAGCCCAGGGACTGGATTGGAGTGGGATGAGGGAGCCCAACAACTGTCATGGGAGCAGTTGTGTGAGCCCAGGGACTATACTGGAAGTAGGGTGCGGTGACAGCATGCAACACATACTGTCTATTTTGCATTTTTGGGGCGGCCCGGCCTGCCCAAATTTTGCTCGGGGGGGGCCCCGGCCAAAAAAAGCTATGTGGGCTATTGTATGTTGAACAAACCAGCAAAAAGCGGGGGAACAGAGGATCGAACACAAATCAAATGTGAGGGCACATAATCAGAAATCCTCTTGGGGAACATGAATGTGCATTTATTCCATATTATAGAACATTTGTGAGCAAGGAGCAACAGGAGGACATTTGTTTTTTTTTTTTTTAATATTCTTGTTAATTTGACTTATGTTGTAGACCACCCTTGAAGATGGGAGCTCGCTCCTGAAATGTGTTGGGTTTTTTTTAACCTTGGAAACACTGAAATTAAAAGGAGATGATCTTCTCAAAATGAGGAATATGAGTAATTAATGAATATGAGGTTACACGTAATTATGTAATTGAATTGAAAATTAGCTTTATTCAGAACTGAGTTATATTTATTAAAATTAATTTTGGGAAATACTGCCTGTCTCTACAGTACAAAGGTGTGCAGGGAACGGGTGCCTCAATTGATTTGGAGACCAATTCTGTTGTGTCTCTATTCCTGTTCATGTGTCAGGACCCACCCAAATATCTTTACACGTGTTATATGTGTGCTACGAGCAGAAGATCTGAGTGTGCATGCCAGGGGTTCATTTCTATGTTTCTGCTGGTTTTTACATTAACAGAAAAGAGGTTCGCTTTTTTAGTGTGATCTCATGTGTGTTGTACATCACAGACAATAAAGAGCTTCAAGTCTTTGTCAAACTATCACTGCCACACATTTTTTTAATTAAGTGTCTGTTCGCCCACGTCCTGAAATTACAGTTGCAAAACCAGCAGGAGATTTCTTTTAGTATGGCATTACTTTGCTTAATTGGAGTGTTGTATTGAGAAGGGTAAGAATTGCTTGAAATCCCTGGAAATATTCCATGCCCCCTGCTGGTAGGGCACTGGCGTTCTGGCTCCTCCGTAACATCCCATGAACCAACGGCCTGCTAATCCTCACACTTGGTAGAGAACCCGTAAAGAATTGCCGAACAATGGCGCCTGGGAAGATAAAAATAAAAGGAAAAGGTGGTAGAATCAGATTTCTTTGCTGCTCATGGCTAATCTAGTAAACCGTGTGCAACTAACCAGGAAGTATCCAGATCCTCCTCGCCTAGGAGAGACCCAGTGGTGACTGCATTCGGAGGGATATAAAAATCAATGACCTGCCTGGAAGGTACATTTGATAAGCTGACTGACAGCCCCATGTCAAATTGGTGGGGGAAGGACATAGAAGCAGTCATTAGGGATCAGAGGAACCTAGAGAGCAGGCTGGAATATCTGCAAAATGCAATATGGACCAAACAAATCAGAGTCATAGGCCTCCCCTCAGGTGCAGAGGGTGAAGATCCGTCTCCTTTGCAGCCGAATAGCTACAAGAGATCCTCTCCTTGGATGTGGAGGTAGATCCCCTACACATCAGAAAAAGTTACAGGACCAAGATTTATTTTCAGAGAAGGTGCGAGACACAAAGGAGGGAACAACTCTTATCATCAAAGTCTTGGACAACCAGGACAGCGACAGAATTTTAAGAGCTGCTCGAGCAAAGGGGACTCTGGAGTACAAATAGCATAAGATCCTGCTCTTTCCGGATCTGGCCCTAATGACTGAAAAGAAGAAAAGAAAAGAGGAGAAAACTGGACTCTATTAGGAAATCCTTTTTTTTCCTGAGCTGTCAAAGCGGGACTGTTATGCCCGGCTAAACT